>NC_053125.1:34164874-34412374 GCF_010015445.1 Perca fluviatilis
GAAACACTCACTGAGAGAGACTACCTCACCTGCTGGCTCTGTAATCTGCAGATGGATGATTCTGATTGGCTCAGAGTTGGAGTCTCTCTTTGTAAGTGTTGAATCATCGGTTTTAACTCGACACTCGTATGTTCCAGCGTCGTGTCTGCTCACATTCTTCAGAGTTAAAGACACGTCTCCGTCCTTCAGGTCTCTGTCCACCAGCTCCACCCTGTCCTTAAAGGATGGATGCTGGTTGTCTGTCTCCAAGTGTCCATCTCTGTACAAGAGGACGATATATGGCTCCAGGTCAGGTCTGGTCCACTCTACAGCTCTGATGGAGGAACCAGCAGCCTGACATGGCAGAGTGACATCATCTCCAGGGTGCACTGGTACCACAATCAGCTCTGAAAAACAATAACAAACAATAGTAATAAATAAAAGTCACGGGATCTCTAAAGACCTCCATGGCTACGTATGGAGGTACGTAGAGATACCGAGACCACGCTGTAGCCTGATGTCACCTCTCAAAATATTTAACTACAGGTTGCGGTGGACTTTCTCTGGCTAGGGAGGAAGCCCAGATTTAAGATTAGCAAAATGTGCACGCCCAAAGATAAAGGAGGGCTTTGCCTGCCAGATGTTAGAGTGTAAAGTCTGTCATTTGAAATGGCTAAGATTGCCAACCATTGGAGAGGTTGGCTGGACACGCATTAAGAAAACGTAATCATGTGGGGTAAACTGCAGCTATTTCACCAGAATGACATGAATAAACATGAATAACGTTGTCCATCAACCTTTTCACAATAACAGCTGATATTTACCAGAAGCTGCTTCAGTCAGAATGATGAACAGGAGTATTAATCGAGCCATGAGCGCAGACAGAGAGGTGATCTGCTGCAGTCTCGGTCTCCCGACACGGTTCTCTGTGGTCAATGCAGGCAGTCTGTTATGGTTAATATATGTCAATGGTTGGTACACGATCCGTTCTGCACATGCGCAAGTCAGTCAGGTTTGCATTTGCATGAGAGGGCGGGACTAACAGCTCGGTTTAGAAGAGACAGCTGCGTCATCTGAAAACAGCGGCATAGGCCTTAACACTGTGCTCCAGCCCCCCCCCCTATAATAAGAAATATTCAGACCTTCATACTAATAAACCCAGAACAAACACACAGTCTCACTTCCCAGTAAGCACACATACGTCGGCACGACGTATGCAATTGATCGCTTCGTCTGCAATTGATCGCGGGTCATAAAGAAGAAGAATGAAGCATCGTTTCTTGAGCGTCTGGACATCTTATTATGATTGCAATCTATACATCGCAGCGACGTATTAACTATGTCGGTGAGATGCATTAACGGTTCCTCAGTTGTTCGCGGGTCATTTGGAAGCATCGTTTATTGAGCATCTGGACGCCTGTATTCAAATGTAACCCTAATGTGCAGTGAAGGAGATATACCACACATCCTTCCTGCTGCTGCCAGACTTTATAATCAACACTGCTCCAAGTAGACCACACGCACCCTATCTGACAATTTACTCACGTGCAACATCAATGTACACCTTATTATGCAATATCAATAACTCCTCTGTGCAATACTGTCAATACCGTATTATTAAACTTTCTGTCTGTATACTGAACAGTTTTAACTGCTTTATTCTTGCGTTTTTACTGATGCTTTTGTCATTGCACTTTCCTTTTGGTGCAGAATCACTGAAAATGTCCTCCACTGTGGGATTAATTAAGGATCTTATCTTGTTTTAAATTTGTATAGGTTTGTATTTTTCAGATCTCTCAATTGCCATGATGACCAAGATATTCAACGGGAAAATGTGGAAAGCTGCCATATTCCCAGTCATTACTTTGCCAAATCATCTGTGGTAAGTTTACAAAATCGTAATTGAAAATGGGAGTAGGAAGTAAAGAGAGGGCAGCATAAAATGACACCTTTGGTTTCAAAAGTAAATACTTTTTAAATAATTGTGATTACTATGAAACCTTGATGTTAGTCCTTTTAGAGAGAAAGTTATGGTATTTTTTATGGGACGATTTATAACATGCTATTTAAAGCTTTAATTTACAAAGTGATCTAAATACATATTGTCAGAATAGCACTGTAACAGCGGTTGAGGCTAGATGGGATACAGCTACGGTGACAACAGTTAAGTTTAGGCACCAAAATGACTTGTTAAGTTCAGGAAACAGATCGTGGTTTGAATAAAAAACTCTAGAGGAATGAAACACGTTTTCCTGGGTGAAAGTATAACAAATATATTATTATATTAGTCTAGATTTTGCGGGAACTTTTGGCCGTAGCTGTATCCCTTCTACCGTAAACAGCCCACCTTGAACTTCATCCAAAATGAAACTGCACAGACTGCAGCGCCCCCTACTGACCAAATGTCCTTACTGTTCAATTATATTTAAAGGCTGAATTGGAGATTCTGAGGAAAATTTAGCAGAGAATTTAACTACGTTAACAACATTTGGCTTGCCATATTCTACTTGCCATATTCTTCTATTCACATCTGCAAAAAAAAAAAATATTACTCAACCACTTCTTAAAAACAAAGGGAGATGAAACAAAATGTATTAAAAGATACTTCTTCGAATAACGCACAAAACCCAAATCTTTTGTTCTTGTCACTGCAGCAGCACCACCGAGGGACCCTACTTTCCTGAGTACGAAGCCGGCCATCAAGGAGTTCCCCGACTGGCAACAGACTGGAGCAGAGGCTGTAGCAGGGACAGCATTTTTTTTTTGCTACTGAAATAATTGACATTATGATAGAAAGTGGACAATATAGTGTGACAATTAGTTTTTGTTCTCCAACATGTACACACTGCTGTTGTGAAGCAGTGATATACAGCTCACGAGTGTGTAGTCAAAAGAGAGAAATACTGTATATTTCAGCGACTCCTACAGATTAAGAAACATAATTAATTTTGTTAATAAATAAATGTTATTCTTGGCTCAATTGTTAAGCGTTTGGGTTCAAATAACATTACCATGATCCCATAGATTTCCCAAATTGAGAAAGTGACGTTTTTTAAAACTGAAACAAGGTGTTTGACATCCTATTGTGTGTGCAAGCCCTTTTTATTACCATGGGTTTACAGACAGTCTCTAATAATTGGGTTTCACCTGGAACACAGCCAATAATCGAGAGACACACCCATCAAACGAGAGAAAACATAACTCAAGCCGTTGCACCCCGTTCCCAGGAAACGTGCGTGCCCCAGCTCTTTGCCTGAGGGGAAGCCCACAGTCTCAGACTTAAAAAAAACCTGGTTTAAGCTTGTGTTGACTTCGGGTCAAACTGACCTGTTTTCAACTTTTGTTTTATATCAGAAAATATGGGACGTAGAAATAAGCGCTGAAAATGTGTAGAAGAAAAATTTAATAATTTTTTTTTCAAGGTTGACGGGAAGACAACACAAGGTAGTGTTTTTGTACATTAGCCCTTAGTATAGACCACAGTAGGATAATTATCCCCAAATCTAGCTACATACAAGAATATATTTTAATGTGTTACAGTGTGCTTTTTTCTATAATGATTTGAACTTTTGTAAATTGTCTTTGAGTACCCTGAAAAGCGCTTTATAAATAAAATGTATTATAAGTAATTGTGTATGGTTTATCTATCTTACTTTAGCAATTCAATTTAGTAAATTAGTATTTAGTATATTTAAAGTAATTGTGTGTGACCTATACTGACCAGTTTTGTTAAATGGATTAATGCAGGATCAATTGATCTGCACATCTTCCTGACATCTGTACTACGTATAGGAGATGTCAGGAAGATGTACCTGAGACTGCATCTGTAAGATGTATAACAGATGTTAGAACGATGTATATAAGCCTGCCTCTCTACGATGTATTGCATACGTTAGAACGACGTATATAAGCCTACATCTCTACGATGTATTGCATACGTTAGAACAACGATATATAAGCGTACATCTCTACGATATATTTAATGTTAGAACAACGTTATATAAGCCTACATCTCTACGATGTATTGCATACGTTAGAACGACGTATATAAGCCTGCCTCTCTACGATGTATTGCATACGTTAGAACGACGTATATAAGCCTACATCTCTACGATGTATAACAGATGTTAGAACGATGTATATAAGCCTGCATCTCTACGATGTATTGCATACGTTAGAACGATGTATATAAGCCTGCATCTCTACGATGTATAACAAATGTTAGAACGATGTATATAAGCCTGCATCTCTACGATGTATTGCATACGTTAGAACGATGTATACAAGCGTACATCTCTACGATGTATTGCATACGTTAGAACGACGTATATAAGCCTGCATCTCTACGATGTATTGCATACGTTAGAACGATGTATATAAGCGTACATCTCTACGATGTATTGCAATCGCTAGAACGACGTTATATAAGCCTGCATCTCTACGATGTATGGCATAATGTTAGAACGATGTATACAAGCCGTACATCTCTACGATGTATTGCATACGTTAGAACAACGTATATAAGCCTACATCTCTACGATGTATTGCATACGTTAGAACGATGTATACAAGCGTACATCTCTACGATGTATGGCATACGTTAGAACGATGTATACAAGCGTACATCTCTACGATGTATGGCATACGTTAGAACGATGTATACAAGCGCGCATACCTTACGATGTATTGCATAATGCTAGAACGATGTATATAAGCCGCATACTCTCTACGATGTATTGCATACGTTAGAACAACGTATACAAGCCTACATCTCTACGATATGTATTGCATAACGTTAGAACGACGTGATACAAAGCCGCACATCTCTACCGATGTATGGCATACGTTAGAACGACGTATACAAGCCATACATCTCTACGATGTATGGCATAATGCTAGAACGATGTATACAAGCCGCACATCTCACGATGTATTGCATACGTTAGAACGATGTATACAAGCCGTCATACTCTACGATGTATTGCATTACGTTAGAACAACGTGATACAAGCCTACATCTCTACGATGTATTGCATACGTTAGAACGACGTATATAAGCCTACATCTCTACGATGTATTGCATACCGTTAGCGAACGAGACAAGCCGTACATCTCTACGATGTATTGCATAAGCTAGAACGATGTATATAAGCCTACATCTCTACGATGTATTGCATAACGCTAGAACAACGTATATAAGCCGCACATCTCTACAATGTATTGCATAACGTTAGAACGATGTATATAAGCCGATACTCTACCGATGTATTGCATACGTTAGAACAACGTATATAAGCCTACATCTCTACGATGTATTGCATACGTTAGAACAACGTATATAAGCCTACATCTCTACGATGTATTGCATACGTTAGAACGACGTATATATGTATACGTCGCGGAGAGAGCGGCTATATGTCGCTGAAGCGTAGCGCAGCGACGTCGCGGGGACGTCGTGCCAGTGAGCAAACTACCAAAATACTTATGGCGAGTGGATAGTGCCACGGATAACCTACCAAAGGAGACTGTCGTGTGACTCTAACGTGTGGATTGACTACACCGTCGCCAGTGTACATCGTAGTTGATAAGTACGCCGCCACACCTAGCGTCGTCGCCAGACGTGCCCCCAAAAAAAACATTTATTGAGTGAATTCAAGTTCAATATACAGTAAGACTATATAGCCTATAGGTTTAAACGTATTTCAGTTCATTCAATACATGTTCCAGGCCCTTTAGCCATTATACAAGTTGCTCTAAAAGTAGCCTACTGACAGTATAAAAATAATACGATGAATTAAATTGTAGTATCTCATCAGCTTATGTGACCTGCGCACTGTTGGAAGAATGCGTAACTCTAACATTGATTGAACATCGGCGCCATCTACTGGATCATTGGCACTATAATTGCCTTACTGTTTATAAGCTTCATAGATCTATTTACATGTAACTGTATGTACGTATGTGTATATGTATGCATGTATACACTTTATTATATACACAACTTATATCTGTAGCCTACACAGTAGTGAAACGTTCATGTTTAACGTTACCTTGTTTATCTTTGTTTTTAGCCGTAACGTTTTGTCTGTTTCGGTGTTGAAAGCAACACCTAGCCAGACTCCGATTCCCTTGTGTTTACACTTACTTGGCCAATAAAGCAGTTTCTGATAAAAATCTGAAATATACTGTAAGTTCTTTATTTAGTATCTTTGCAGAGACCCCCAATTAAAAAAAAAAATCGATTTGAGTCAAAAGCACCACGGTCTCGCTGTGTGGGCTGGCTCTCTGTTCTTTATCTAGCTATTTGGCCTAGCTAAGACCAGCCAAATCACTGATTTTTTGAGTGAATTGACGTTCATTTTGGGTAACAAGTGGACGCAACTATCACTAAGGCTGCAAGCTCCCCAGCTATATAAGCTGTTATTTTTATGATTTTAATCATATATCTTGTGACTATACCTTCGTTACGGTCCTAAGGTGTAAGACAGTTGATGATTGTTGTTGATTTTGGTTAAATATGCCAAATTGCTATTTTATTTATAATTGTTGTTCAAACGGCATCTGTCTCTTGTTGCCATGGAGACATTTTGAGTGTTCATTCAGCAGTTTAATACTTTTTTTTTTATAAGCATGATGATATTATTAGCCACACATTATGAGTAACACATAAGAACCAGAAAGTAAGCAAAAGAACACTAACAAAATGTGAATCTAAACAATGACAATATACTGTACTCTAGTTATCAATATTAGGGGACAAGTCACCCTGACGATGTACATAGTTCAGACGTCTTTAGATAGTGAAGGCGTGTGTTTCACACGTTAGTAAGGCGATGTACTTAGTTCAGACGTCTTTAGTAGGCGTAAATTTGATGGGAATTCTAAACATACGCCGTCGCCACATCACCGCTGGAAAATGTTTGTACATGCACTCGCCGCTGGTCTCTCGTCTGCAATCCCTATTAAACCAATTCAAAATTACACACGGTTTGGCGACGACGGGGAGGCTAACCTGCTCTTTCTTCTTCTCCTGGTTATCCTTTGAATGACACGATCCACTCGCCATAGGCCCCACCTTCTCGGCGTAAGCGCCCCCGTCGCCGAGGAAAACGCCGCGGCCGGTAGTTGTTTCATCGTTGTCCCGCATCAAACCTACGATCTCTGTATCAGCACGTTTGATTCTAACATGTCCCTGTGTGTTGCTGCTGCATGCATTAGTGTACAGGGTAAATACGACTGGGGAAGACTGTACTGCTTCATTTACACACTGCACTCGGTCAGTCAGAAAGGACTCAACCCAAAAAGGACTCAGTTTGTTTAAAGCTAGAGACACATCCGGTTAACATGACAACATGTCCCAGAGATACATGTGGTATTAACTCCGAGGTATTGTCCTTTAACGTGCTACGTTGGAAAGTAACGTTAGCGTTAGCTCAGTCATGCTAATGCTAGGTGATGAACGTTAGCGTTTTAAGGCTATAACATCGTTCAACACGTTCATCCGAACCGAGCCAGCACCAACTCCAGCACACCGTGGTAAAGTTGGTTTTATATTGGACGTTGGATATTCGACACATTCGAAAAATCTATTATGCAGCTTGCCCTTTCAACCTATTCAGGTCAAACCACTTGTGATGAACTCAGCTAACCACCCTACACATTGCACAAAGCTTCGTTTTTCAAAAAACCCCAAATTTAATTTTTTAAATATTTTTTTATGTAAATAAATGCTTTGAATCTATTCGGCCTTCGACCTTTGACCTATTCAGGTCAAAACCACTTTGTGATGAACTCAGCTAACCAACCTCTACACATTGCACACTTCTTTTTAAAAAAAAAAGAAACATCCTTTAATTTTTTTATATTTTTTATGAAAAAATGCTTTGAATCTATTATGCTTGATCTTTTGACCTATTCAGGTCAAACTCACTTGTGATGAACTCAGCTAACTCATTCACACAAAAGCTTCTTTTAAAGAAACATCCTTTTTTTATATTTTTGTAAAATCGCTTTAATTCTATTATGCAGTTCGGCAAGTCACTTTTGACTATAGTAACTCAATCACTTACCATTGCACAAAGCTTCTTTTAAACATCCTTTTTCTTTATTTTTATGTAATAAATGCCATGATTTTATTCACGTCAGATAACTTTTCTTCTGAATAAAACTCATCCTTTAATTCTTATTTATTTAATTAACCTTTAATATTTAAAGCATTTTGTGTACTCAACTTTTTGTTTTGCTTTTATAAAAATGCTTTTAATATTATGTGGCCTCGACTTTTGATCTATTACGTTAATTCACTTGTGATGAACTTCATCCCTTCATTACGGCAATGCTTATTTTAAAATCATCCTTTATTTTTTAATATTTTTAATTATATGTCAAATATAATTTATTAGGTTTTGACCTTTTGACCTATAACACTTTGTGTGATGAACTCAGTAACCATCTACACATACTGCAAAAAGACAAAACAAAACAAAATTAAAAGGATGGTTTTTTGAAAAAATAAGCTTTGTGCAAATGTAGGGGACTTAGTTGAGTTCATCACAAGTGGTTTGACCTGAATAGGTCAAAAGGTCAGGCCACATAATAGATTTATGGCATTTATTTACATTAAAAAATATTTAAAAAATTAAAGGATGGGTTTTTAAAAAAAAAGAAGCTTTGTGCAATGTGTAGGGGTTAGCTGAGTTCATCACAAGTGGTTTGACCTGAATAGGCGGAAAGGTCAGGCCACATAATAGATTTAAACGCATTTTTTTTACATAAAACAAATTAAAGGATGGGTTTTTTTTAAATAAGTTTTGTGCAATGTGTAGGGGTTAGTTGAGTTCATCACAAGTGGTTTGACGAATAGGTCAAAAGGTCAGGCCACATAATAGATTTATGGCATTTATTTACATTAAAAAATATTTAAAAAATTAAAGGATGGGTTTTTAAAAAAAAAGGCTTTGTGCAATGTGTAGGGGTTAGTTGAGTTCATCACAAGTGGTTTGACGTGAATAGGTCAAAAGGTCAGGCCACATAATAGATTTATGGCATTTATTTACATAAAAAATATAAAAGAAAATTATAAGGATTTTTTTTTTAAATTTTTTTTTTTAAAAAGAAGCTTTCGACAATGTAGGGTGGTTAGCTGAGTTCATCACAAGTGGTTTGACCTGAATAGGTCAAAAGGACAGGCTGCATAATAGATTTAAAGCATTCTTTTACATAAAAAAATATTTAAAAAATTAAAGGATGGGTTTTTTGAAAAAAGAAGCTTTGTGCAATGTGTAGGGTGGTTAGCTGAGTTCATCACAAGTGGTTTGACATGAATAGGTTGAAAGCGTAAGCTGCATAATAGATTTTTCGAATGTGTCGAATATCCAACGTCCAATATAAAACCAACTTTACCACGGTCTCCAGCACCGGGTGATAACGGTGATATCGTCGTACGCATCACCCCAGACCTCCGGGTCTGGCTGGTCGCGGTGTTGGGCTGACTACCTCCCCCTTTAGCGGCTTTAACTTGATGTTAGCTTGTTTTGCTCACTTACTGCTCAACTAGCTAACGTTAGCTGGCATAAATCGCATCAACAAAGCGTAACCATGTGGGGGTAAACTGCAGCTATTTTACCAGAATGACATGAATAAACATCACTAACGTTGTTCATGAATATTGTCATAATAACATATTTACCAGAAGCTGCTCCAGACAGAAGGATCAACAGGAGTATCAAAGGAGCCATGAGCGCTGACAGAGAGGCGACCAGCTGCATTCTCTGCATCCAGAAACTGTTGAAGTCACGCCCTTCTACTTTCCTCAACGCTACCACCCATAGACAGTAAATAAGCTACCACACATTGACAGTAAATAAGCTACCACCCATAGACAGTAAATAAGCTACCACACATTGACAGTAAATAAGCTACCACCCATAGACAGTAAATAAGCTACCACACATTGACAGTAAATAAGCTACCACCCATAGACAGTAAATAAGCTACCACCCACCTTTGCCACCGACACTTCACAGGCGGACGCGTACATACAAAGGCTATATTCGTCATGACTCATTTTTGTACCCACCACTTTTTTTTGGAAAACCTCGAGCGAGCTCAATTAAAATAAATAAAAGTTCATAACACATAATTCTTAAGCGATATATGGCAAAAAAAAAAAATCGACAAAAACCTCTCCTATCCCCGCAGGACAGCTGTTGCGCTGCTATCACCACTCCTCACAACACTGTCGGGACATTTTGTGCAATGTAGGCTACCTCAACAACGACGATCACCAAATTTATCATGGCCATATCTTGTCATGAACCATAAAGCTTGTCAAAAAAAAAACTAAACTGAAATCCAACGATTATCAGTTATCTCACATTAACGTTTATTCTTCGTTGGCGCCTATGGTGAGGAAAAAGCTTAATGTGGTTTAATGTAGGCCTACCAAAACAATGATCACCACATTTCTCTCTCACATTGGTCCTCATAACCACTGAAAACTGTCAAAAAATCAAACCAGAAATGTGGTGATGATTGATCGTTGTTTAGGTCCATTAAACCACGTTTTTATTCATTTACATTAGTAATCTATGGACAGAGTCTTTCAGAACCTGAGCTGTGCCAAAGAGAAAGAACATGGATGCGTGTCTGTCCCCAGCGCATTTCAGACTAAACTGACGGCCATGGTTATAGACACTATATAACACTCTGCTCCAGCTCCCCTTAAGAGATACTACAAGAGATATTCTGACATTCATACTATAAACCCAGAACAAACAAACGTTCACACACTTCATACTCAAACCGTGTTCAAAGTTCACACAGCACACCAGTTTAACTAACATTATATTATACACAGAACAGGAACATACATACCATTAATGAAGCCTTATGTCCGAGAGGAAGAGACTACCTCAGCATACCCGGGTAATCACCATCCAACAAACCGTAGTTTACTGGTCTAAAATGGCGGTGACTTGCATCAGGAGCGTTCTTCTTCTTCTGTTGGCTTTTCCGGCAGCGATATTACGAATCCCACTATGGCCACGCCAAGACCCGCCCTTCAATAGCGTTCACACACTACAATTGGCCAGGCGTCAATGCTTACATGTAGAGGTCCTATCCCCTGACCAATCCCCTAACCCTAACCTTAACCACTCGAGGTGAAATGCCTAACCCCAACCAATCAAGCTGCTTCGTAGGGCGAGGCTTGGCGTGGCCATGGCGGGATTCGTAATTTTGCTTTCCGGCAGACTAGATGCCTTGCGGCATATTGCTGCCTCCCACATGACATTTTATGCACCAGTCAAAAGTATTGTCAGCTTCAGTGGAGTAGTCCTGTCGCAGAGATGTAATCCATGACGGCTTCCACTATCTCACATTTATATTCAGGGGGATTTAATAAGTCTCTCAATGTCATGTGCTGTATTCCTATGTGACATAGCGCAGTGCGCAACTGTCCTCTTTCATCTTTGTACCGAAGACAGTCCAAAACTACATGTTGCACAGTTTTTTTGTTTGTTTGCAGGTTCCACACAGTCCATCTTCATGTTTACCCATCTTCGCCAGATCCCATGCAAGACCACAATGCCCGAGTCTAAGCCTTGTCATTATGACGGAGTGTCTTCTTCCTTTACCCAAATAGCCTAACCTTGCTCTGCCGGTGCATCAGGATCGTTGGAGAAGAACTGCACTTTTAAAACGAGAGCAGGCCGCAGCAGCCTTCAGGATGAACAGGAAGCAACAGAAACACTGTGGTCCGATTCTGATTTAATAAAGTGTTATCAGACCCATTTAAATCAGCATATATTTTTTATAAACAACAATTATAATTGCATAATAACAGAAAATTCAGGCCACCGATTTTAGAGAAATATACAGTTTGGAATAAAATTCCCCAGTGATGTTGGATTATTCATGAATTGTCTGAGCAAGTTGATTTAGAAGGTGTTGCTTCAAGTTGTGAAGTCCAAAAAATGTAAGCCCCCCCCCCCACACACACACACTGATTTGTGTTCATTATTATAGACGTTTTGTTTTTCCACACAAAATTAAACATCATATTGACAATTATTTTCGATACCCCACAATCAACATCCAAAGAGGCCGCAGAATAAGCAAGCCTATAAATTCCCTCCGCTGTTGTCAGTAACACTCTTCCTCTCAAGGATAAGTCTCTTTGGAGCCAGTCAGTTCTGGGTGGTGTTGAGCAGTCCTTATTGGACCGGGTATACTGTCTGTCATTTGGAAACTGTTCTTTCCAAACACATCCTTACAATCTTCCCTCTTACACATATTTTTGTATTTAAAAAGTGTTTACACCTCTGGGCAATAATTGCACATTCCTGCACAAATGTTCACATGAAAATCAGACCCTTTATGTACATATTGTTATCTTTTTCAATAAGATGCTGATTGTAAACCTCTCTCTGGATGAGAGCATCATATCAGTTGAGTCAGACAGCCAGCAGGTGGCAGCACAGCACCTTCTCTTTCTTTACACATGTTCAGTTCAGCAGGGAACAGCTCACAGCTCTTTAACTTATGGAGTTTTAATTCAACCGTCACTGTATTAGAGGAACATTTAGGCTACAAAATAAAGATCATCACCATGGCAACAGACACATGACATCACACACCAGAGTGTCCAAACCAACAGTTCATTCATTTCAGAAACACTCTGCAGCAGAAAACACAACAGAGACCAAACTCACACAGTTCTACTCAAATGACCGAGGCAGGTGCTACAAACCAGAGATATTTAAACAATATTAACCCCACAGCAGCTACACACACACACACACACACACACACACACACACACACACACACACACACACACACACACACACACACACACACACACACACACACAATATATATAAAAGTGTCCAGTGTTAATAATTAAAGATGCCGATCATGTGCCGAGGCTTTGAGAAGAAAGAAAGCATGATGTAATGCAGTCAAACAGCCAGCAGGAGGCAGCTTTCACCCTGTTCTCTAAGGATCATTTCACTGGGAAGGCTTTCATTCACAGGAAGTCAGCAGAATAATCAGCTCCACCACTGGAGGGACAAAAGGCCCAGGGGACAGACAGAAACAGAACTGCATTAATGCATCAATATCTGAAAAGAGTTCATTTATATTTTACATACAGTTCAGTGCATCTGTTTTCTATCAGATCAGCAGTTTGTCTGATAGTAAACTTGTTTCTGTGTTTCTTGGATCAGTTCCAACAAGTTACTTTATCTGAATGCAAAACATGTTACGTCACATTTAGGTTCTTCTGCCAAAGACACACCCATGAAGCTGAACTGATGCTAACAAGACAAATATATAAAACTAAAACACACACACATTTAGACACAACTATATACATGATAAAGTCTTCAGCTTCATAATAAAGAAATAAAATAAAGATGATCGACAGCTGATTCCAACTGTGTTTGGTCCAAATGGTCCACAGAGAGAGAAGAGGAGACTGAAGTCATGAAGGTCACAACTGCATGCTTTTAGAGAGAGTCACTGAGACTAGATTCTTTTTAATCAAAGAATCTGACAAATATGAACGTATATGTACAAAAACTCTGACTCACACACAGAATACTTTACAGGAAGTCAAAATGATTCCTAGGACGGTTAAGGAATGTCCCGCCCCACTCGGCCTCTGATTGGCTAGTACTTCATCGGTTGGATTGGTTAGATTCAGGCATGAGGAGTGAGATTGGTTAGGGTTAGGGTAAACATATCAGAATAAGGCAATCAGAGGCAGAGTAAGGTGGGACATGTCTTCACCATCCTAGGAAACACAAACTCTTACATGAAGACAGAATCAGACATAAAGATGAACACAGAGAGATCTACATACACATTTAACTATTAGGAACCAAATATAGCTGTAATTCAAAGCACCAGATACATTGTAATGTATTTATCTCTAATGAATATAGAATATAACAATGACCAACAAACAGGTCAAAGGGTTTCTGTAAACAAGTAGTGTGATGCTGCAGAGAGAGAGAGAAGAGTTAATAAAGTAGACTGAGGTCAGTCAGAGGGCGTTTCTCAATACCAAGAATGCAAAGAACGGACTTGTGTTCTTGGGGAGAACGTTCTTGCTGGTTGTTCTCGGAAGAATGAACCCGCAAGTTCACAAGCACAGAAAACACTGTTAACAGTTTGAGATGATGCGTTCTTCCTGTTATTGCTCAACACCCCCCCCAGCACAGAGGCTACCTGCAAGGCTCCAAAATACCAGCTAGAAATAAAAACCACAACAATATAACCACTTTGTATTAAAACAATCTCCGGACAAGAAAACCTCATAATGCTACAACTATTGCAATAATATTGAAAAATAAAACTAATTGAGCTTTAATTGTATTGTTTATGGTTTAGCTCAAACACCCCTTACTTATTCAAAAGAGTGGAACGCGATCCCTACTATTATTAGCATATAAGTTTGTCAGTTTAAATTAAACAAATAAATAGGCATATGCACTGGTGTGTCCTATGTGTTCCTATTAGTGTTATGTGGAATTATCATTTCTATATTATTGTAGTGCACTGTATATGCCCAGGGAGATGGAAATTAGAAATTCAAATTATAAAGGTTGGTGTCTCCCCTTTAGTCTACATAACATGTCATAGCATGTTACCACTTTATGTACAACTGTTCATTTATCATAAAGACTGAAACTCAACTTCTAATAAATCAGAAAACAAATACACCAAAAATATGAACTAACTACAAAATATAATGTAGGCTATAGCATATGGCATAATTTAAACAAGTCTCCCGAAAAGAAACGGGTGTATCTCATAGACTAATAATATACAGTCTATCTATGGTATATCTCTCCTCTGCCTGCTGCGCTCTGTGTGTGTGTGTGTGTGTGTGTGCTTGTTGAGTTTAACTCCGAAAAGACAGTTAACCACATGTTAACCACGGCCGCGTCATTTTATGGAGCTCCGAAAACTCCAAAAACTTTGGAGCAAATTGTCAATTCGGCAAAGATTTTCGCAAGACTGCCTATATTCAAAATATAAACCATTCATTTCTCGCCTAAAATGTTCTCAGAAGTGAATTTAGTGATGAATAAGATGGCGAAAATTGTTAAAATTGTCCCGTTTTTGGGCTATGTAGGCCTACTGGAAATCCAACCATCATTGAATGCCGAAATGAATGTTGGGATACAGGTGCTGCGAAGTTCATACAAGTTACCAACCGATGTATCCTCGGTAAATGGTCGTGTCAAGAATACATCCGGGAATTTTAACTGTTCTTGGCGAAATGCGAACTTGTGTATTGGGACAGTACTTTGGCAACACGAGATGACGTTTCACAGGGACACAAGAACACAAGTCAATAGAAGAACACATATTGGGAAACGCCCAGTGCTCTGTGTGTGTGTGTGTCTGATCAGTAAAGATGGCTGCTGTTTCCTCTTTCCTGCTCCACCTTCTTTATAGTCACAGTTTTTATTCAAACTGCAGAATAACTTCCGGTGAAACCACCTGAACTAAAACATCCTGTGAGGTTTAGTTTTCTGTGAATCATTCCAGTATAAGATTACTAATGCAACTTGTTTACTTTTACAGTTCACATCCTCAGATGTCAATGTTTTGCATGGGTTAACCCACTCAAAGGGTACGCTGTAAAATCCAAACTGTGGATACGCGGGCACGGCCACCATTATGGTACAGACATGCCACGCCTCCTAATGTCAGTGTAGTTTGTAATGAGGCAGGAGGTCTATCCACAATTAAAATCATAATGTAACTTGGTTATATTAACAATGCAGGTTTTTAAACCAACACAAGTTGTGCAATATCTCATATTACTGCTAATCAGTTACTAAAATAGGGTTTTAAAAACATTTGAGGTGAGAAACAGGCAATAATGTCACAGTTTTGATTTGTCACTGAATTGTATTGAAGTGTTGATTATTAAAAACAAACTCTACTTGGGTTGATTTTGGCTTGACCAAGAAAACGTGATCAATAAATTATTGTCCTCAACTTAAAAGTGCATATTTTTGTTTCTTTTTTTAACATGGAGGACAAAAATTAGGAAACTAAACCATGAAGGTGCTTGTGATCCATAATCCTGCAGCCAAGGAGCATACAGCAGACGTGTCGATTGTGATGGAGTGAAACCAATTGAACCAATGAACGTGTGTGGAAACCGAACCGAGGCATGTGTGCTGTTCATGGGGTTGATCTTCGTCCTCAAACTTGAGTATTCCAAGAAGCTCGAGTATACTTAAAGTATTTCAGAAACTCTTTTGCTGCTTGACAGAGCAAAGCTGCTCAAGATGGTCCAGAGCCTCAAAAGTAAGCTAATGATGAACTGGTTCTTATAAGATATGTAATGTAGGTAGAATTTACCCATTATTGTATATTTGCTTGCTGACTAATATACTTGCATTAATTATTTAAACAATTTGCATGTGTCGTATTTACTACCCTCCAAAATCCGTTTTTACAGCTTACCTTTCCTCACTCTTCACACATTAAACAGTTCTACCCCAAAACACGTTGCTTATGGTTTTTATGAACGATTTTTATGAACGATTTTATTGGAGGATGGGAGTTTTATTGTAGAAGCAATAGAGAAGTCTGCCAAAATAAACACATACTCTGTACCTTGCATCAGCTGACCTGCTGCTGCAACAGCCAGATGCCCTAAAACAGGAAACTAAATTAAGACATTTAATATTTCGTCTCTCTCTATACTGACAGTTTTATCATCGAGTTATAGGGAAAAGATAAGCAGCATTTATCAGTGAGAGAGAGAGGGTTTATGGTGCTGCTCCTGCTCATTGATGAACATATACTTAATATATTAGGGTTATACATCCTGCTCAGGGCCAGACTGCTGCACTGCACAGATATTTAAAAGATTAGTTCATGTTTGACTCACTTCACACTGAATAAATTACCTTATATGGAGTCTAAACTTAGTTACTGTGACATTGGTGCTGTTTTTTCATTTTCTTTGTTCCCCCTAAATAAACCACTTCCTCTGTTCACTATTCTCAGCAGCTTTGCATTTTCTCATGCATCAAGAAACCATAACTGAAAAAACCCCAGACAGCCTGTAAGAGATTACAATGTGTTGTACAAGTACTCAATTAATGTTATGTACAAATGCTCTTTTAATGCCACTTTCTAAGTCTACTCAGAGGGAAATACTCTCTACTTTCTGGGTAATTGTAACACCATTTCCATGTATATTTTTTAAAAGCATCAATACAGTCAATACGATGACCCTTATTTCTACAACAAACTGGACTGACCGGTGACACTGAAACAAGGACAGTCATTAGGAACCATTGGCCTTTGAAACATTGTTTATATGATAAACAGATAAAATGATTATGTAAAGTCAGCCAGTCAGCCAATCTCCACCCTGAAGCCCAGAAACCCCTGTCCCTGGAGAAGTTCTAAAGAGGCAGAGGAACAAGTTGTTCTGCAGGCACCCCAACTATCCTACACCCCAGAACAGCTCCGTGTACATGTCACAGGTTTAGGAAACACCAGAATCAAACAGGTCTGGAATAAGCACAATGGGACAGACTGAAAAACCATCTAGAAATCCCAGGTCACTCTCATCCTGCTCAAGGAACACTAGCTGTCTGGACACAACCACAGGTGTCCACGGAGGCAAAGCACCAGCCCACCCAGCACGCCCCGCCAGGTCGTTGCCCAAAATCATATCAACACCGTCAAAATGGCAACGCAGGGCGCATCCTTACAGGGACAACGCACTGTACCAGCCCCCAATCTTAAAGCTTTAGTGCTTAAGTTTTTGATATTAATGAACGTCTGTTACATTCAAGCCATTACCAAATAGCTAATTAAGAAACTCCAGCAGAAACTGGAGTGAAGATAAAGATCTCTTCTGAAGAGTCCATCATGTTTTTTAATCCTCCGTGTCCTCCTTGGCTGTGTGGAAGGGGGATGATCACGGAAGGCTTGTATCATTGTACGGACAGCGTGTTGTTGTCATTACTCAGAATTCCTCATGGGGGCGACAGAAACTACACACTAAAGCTTTAAAAAATGTTTTGGCGCTGCACAGAAATCCAGCCCAGCTCCAAAGTCACCTGTTTCTGTCTTGGATAAAAAAGGCAGCACGGACGTCAGTGTCATGTAACAGTTTATTCAGAACACAGTTCTCGCTACCGACCCGAGATGCAAAAGCATCTGAAATAAATAGCTAGAAAAAAGAAAAACACTGCAAAGGCAAATTCCACGGAGGCAAACACAGCGAAGGCAAGAAGCATCGGTACATATACTGTATCTGTGAAAAGTAAAGTAACTGGTATGTATTCCACATATTAATTATTGTCAGCAGCACGTTGACTGCTGCTGTATAAGATCCTCGTAGGGACAAGGTCGGGGGGATGTTTGGCTCCTAAACAGGAAAAAGAAGTTAAAGGGGTGATAGAATGCAAAATCAATTTTACCTTGTCATAGTTGAAAAACGACAGTTTGGAGGGTAACTAGGACATACATAGAAGCTCTAAATCCCATTGACACATCCTTTCCTCTGCAAATCTCACCATTTGAAACTGCCTCTGAAAACGGGCGAATGTGAACAACGCTAAAATATGACGTCAATCTCTCAACTCCTGGTCTTTGTCACGCCCCAACATTTGCATAGGCTTTACCACTGACCTGAGATCAGTTAGTCTTCTGAATAGGTCAAGAAGATCTCAAGATCGCATTGGTGTGTGTGTGTGTGTGTGAGCGTGACACACTGGAGGATGAAACTCTAACTAAACTGTGTCTTCAATTCAATTCAATTTTATTTATAGTATCAAATCATAACAAGAGTTATCTCGAGACACTTTACAGATAGAGTAGGTCTAGACCACACTCTACAATTTACAAAGCCCCAACAATTCCAACAATTACAGTAATTCCCTCAAGAGCAAGCAGTATCTAGTGCTTTTGAAGTTTGAAGCAAGCTGGTGATATTTTCTCTTGGCTGTTTTAGCCGCGGCTTGTGGGTCAGTGTATATTTTGGTCATTCGATTTTCATTTCATAAACAGGTATTCAAAAACAGAAAAACAAGTGGTTATTTGATTTTCGTTTTAAAACACAAAATTTGAAATTGAAATACAAGGCGTTTTTCGTTTTCATTGTCAAAAGGGGATAAGAGAAATTTAAAATATGCTTTGATTTTCATTTTCTATTTCATATTACAAAAAATAAAATCACTCGAAAAAATAGAAACGAAAAAAGGCCTGTTTTTTCATTTTCAGAGACCAGATGTTGTCATTTCCAAGGCAACAGCATTAACGTTACCGTTACAGCGCCAAAGTCTGGTCCCAGCAAACTTTCTGTTGCTACCGTTAAGCTATCTGATCTGGCAGAAAGTCACCAGTGGTTCGGGATCAGATCACGGGGGTCTCATGGTATAATGTTGGCTGCTGCCGCTGCAGCTAGCTTAGCCACCCGCCCTGTGACCTGGGTCCCCGGTTCGCTCTATGTTCGCTCCCCGGTGCTGACTGACTCTGGTCTGTCTGCAGAGCTGGCGTTACCGCTCTAGCTAAGATGGTAATCAGACCAATCTGCCACACTTGTGTTTTATTCATATTTTCTTTATTTTGCAGATAGTGATTTTTGATGCAGTGATGTCAGGCAGGCTTGCTAGCTGCTTTTAGTCTGAGTCTGTGAGATAACCAAACTTCCTTTGAATATAACGTGCAAATAAATAGACGGAAAAAAATAAAAGTATTCTAAAAATAAATAAAAGTAATACATATAGGCTATTTAAATATAATGACTAATGCATATGTTTATATGTATTGCCTAATTAATGTATTTCATAGATATATTTATGTATATTTATGTAAAGAGGTGCAAAAAACGGATGATCAGTCACTCAGGAAGTTAGGTTACAGTTTCCCTCAACTGCAGCATGGGTTTAAGCAAAGCCGGTCTACGGAAAGCCGTTCCACTCCCTATTCAGCCCCATTGTACCTGATTTGGTTGCAGTTCCACCAGAGTTCCACTGGGGGTGATCGCGTCCAGTGCAAAATGAATGGGACTCTATGGAGCTAGGACGGCTAAATGTGCTCTTTCGCCGCGATTGTGGAGAAACCTCAGATTTGATTGTAGATTTTGCAAGTTCAACATGGGTTATAGGTCGAAAGTTGAATGTACGAGTACTTACGGCCTTTTGATTTCTTACAGGGTGAGTCGTTGTAGCCCATAACACGCTAGCATTCTGCTAATGAATGCTGATTGGTCAGTGAAGGACTGATTACGATCGAGGAGATCGCGCCGCGCATCCGAAGCAGAGCCTGAATGTCAGGGTGAATATTTCGGCGTGGTCTTTAAAACATCAGCAAACCTCTTTCTAGCACATGTATTAACAGGGAGAGTCTATCCTATCAGCTGTGTTGTCGATGCCTCGAGAGAACAAAGGAAGCGACTCAGAGCTTGCTGTAAAGCAGTATCTCTGGCCGTATATGTGTATGACGTCATTGACATTTTAAAAGGCTTTTTAGAACAGAAAAGCTACTTTAAAAAAATCTAAAACCCAGCAGTGTGTATTTTCTTTGCCTCCCCTTTCGAATGCAACATTCAAATTACTAGATAAAAAATTATATCCTGAGAAAAGTGGGTTTTGAGGGGTATAGCTCCATAGAGTCCCATTCATTCTGCACTGGCCTGTGAGCGCCCC
Organism: Perca fluviatilis; assembly: GCF_010015445.1. Classification (NCBI taxonomy): domain Eukaryota; kingdom Metazoa; phylum Chordata; class Actinopteri; order Perciformes; family Percidae; genus Perca; species Perca fluviatilis. The sequence continues at coordinate 34,185,556 of NC_053125.1, forward strand.
CTATATGGAACTCTGGTGGAACTGCAACCAGTTCAGAAGCCGGAAGTACCGAGGGAGTGGAACTTCTTCCTATATTAGAAATTCTTTGGTTTAAGCCAAACTGGTCGGCTCCGGTGCTACTCATGGATGTATTAAGAGAATGTGCTACTGCCTTGGAAATGCAACATCCGGTCTCAGAATATGAAAAAACAGGCATTTTTCATTTCTGTTTTCTAGTGTTTTAATTTTTTGTTACAATGAAATAGAAAATAAAAAATCGAAGCATGTTTTAAATTTTCACATTCCCTTTTGACAATGAAAAGGAAAAAACGCCTTGTATTTCAATTTTAAATTTTGTATTTTAAAACGAAAATCAAATAACCATTTGTTTTTTTGTTTTTTAATATCTGTTCATGAAATGAAAATCGAATGACCAAAACATACACTGACCCTTGCGCCCGGGCATGTCTGTACTTTTAGAAGTCTATCGGTAACTTAACAGAGAGTGTGTCTCTGTGTGTGTTTGTGTGTGTGTTGTGTGCCGGACATGTGTGTGTGTGTGTTGCGGGACAGCTCTTTGTCTGCAACCAATCAGTGTGCAGCTGATATCTAAATATTCACGAGTATGACCAAAAATGTATATCACTGTATTTTTCAAGATTATGGCAGTTTCACAATATATCACTGTATTTTCTTTCTTTTGCTTGACTGGGTCTTTATATAGGTTTATAATGGCTTATTCTACTGTCAGTATTCAGTACTATCAGAATATAAAAACAAACATTTCAATGTCATCACGTTTACTAAAAATGTTAATTTCTAAAGTGTTTGCTTGGCTCCACACCATTATATAACGTTATATGAAGGAGAATGAACATTATATAACGTTATATGAAGGAGAATGAACATTATATAACGTTATATGGAGAATGAACATTATATAACGTTATATGAAGGAGAATGACATTATATAATGTTATGTTAAGGAAAATGAACATTATATACCGTTATATGAAGGAAAATGAACATTATATAACGTTATATGAAGGAGAATGAACATTATATAACGTTATATGAAGGAAAATGAACATTATATAACGTTATATGAAGGAGAATGACATTAAATAATGTTATATGAATGAGAATGAACATTATATAATGTTATATGAAGGAGAATGAACATTATATAACGTTATATGAAGGAGAATGAACATTATATAATGTTATATGAAGGAGAATGAACATTATATAACGTTATATGAAGGAGAATACATGAAACAGTTACAGAATCTAAACTAGTTTTTTTATTGTGCAAAAGACAAAGGAGTAAAATAAATTAAATAAATACACATATCAACAACTTCAACATGCTTCCTTTTCAAAACAAAATAGTTGTCAGATTGCTGTTTAAACGCTACCTTGACCACAGGTAATGTTAGGTTGTAGTAAAGTAGGCGTAGCTCCGCTGTCAGTTTGCTTCGCTGTTTGAATAACGTTAGCGGTTTGGCAGAAATATTTTAGGGAGACAAGACATGTTAAATCCAGTGTTTTAATCATTGCTCTGAACCGTCTTTCTCAACGGTCTGTAGCGGGACCGTGGAGGTGGATTGTTATTGTGTTCATTGTGTTACTCCGCTGCTGCTTGAGGTGACATGTCTTAACGTTAGCTCGGCGGAGTAACGTTTAGCGCACAGCTAGCGTTAGCACAACAGGTAACAATAGAAACGGCTGCTCTTCTTGGCACAAGTTCTTCTGTGGCAAGGCAAGGCAAAGGCAGCTTTATTTGTATAGCACATTTCAGCAACAGGGGGCCATTCAAAGTGCTTTACATAAAACATTAAAGAGCAGTTAGAAAACAATTTAAAACAATTTAAAAACATTAATAAACAAATTAAAACAAGAATAAAATTGATAGTGCAGTATTAGAATAAAAGTTACATTGCAGTATAAGAAATTAAAGTTAATAAAATAGATTATTTAAAGGAAAGCAACATCAAAAGATAGGTCTTTAGCTTAGATTTAAAAGAACTGAGAGTTGCTGTGGACCTGCAGTTTTCTGGGAGTTTGTTCCAAATATGTGAAGCATAAAAACTGAACGCTGCTTCCCCTGTTTAGTTCTGACTCTGGGGACAACCAGTAGACCTATCCCAGACCACCTGAGAGGTCTGGGTCGGTCATAATAATGTAGATCAGAAATGTAGTTTGGCCCTAAACCGTTTAGTGATTTATAAACCAGTAAAAGTATTTTGAAATCAATTATTTGAGGCACTGGAAGCCAGTGTAGAGACTTCAGTACTGTGTCATCGCTGTTCTAGTTCTGCAGCTTCGATTTGGGAACTTTCAAATGTCTATCCTATCCATCTTCACTCTCTCTATGGCTCTGTGTGACACCGAACCTAATAACTGTTTACCTCACCATGCCTCCAGTCGCACCATGCGTGTTAAGTTAAAAAATGTCCGTCTTAAACAGTGTCGCCGTATGGCGGCTCTCGAACGTTGTGTAATCAAATACAACGGTGTGGCTATATTAAAAAAATTCATATCATAACAAAAATAAACGGTATGAACCGGTATACCACCCAGCACTATTCATGAGCATACCTTATATGGCAGAAAACCTCTCGATCATTGTAAAGCCAATTCAGAGTATTCTATTACGGAGCATAGAATAGCAATTGGGCCATTACCAATGTTACATACCCTATTAGGAGGAACAGACCTTAAGGAACAGTGTGAAATACCCCATATAATCATTCTATCACTCCTTTAAGGAGAACACACAAGAAAGGAAACAGGTGTTTGTGTCGCGGGAGTGTTTTAACCCAAACCAACATCATTTTTATAATCTTAACTAGTCATTTAAGTTGTGTCATTCTTGCTGGCTTAACTGAACTGAAACGTCTGCCTTTAAAGGCTGTGACTTTACTATGCTCTGTAACCGGCTTACAGTCACCTTTACTCGTACTACGTAGTGGTTTGCTGTGAAACTCCAACAGTCTGATCAGACATACTGTCTGATAAAGATCTGCAGTTTCTCTCTACCAAAATTGAAGAGGAACTGGCACCACATCCTGACACAGATGAGAGGGTGGGGCAGGTGCACATTTGAAATGTGCTTTAAGCCTTTTGATACCACCCACTCCACCCACTAAGTATCCTTCATTTTGTTCTCTGATTACAGGAACAGGAACAGACAGAACAGGCAAAATGGCGCCGTACAGACTTCATTTCCTTCCTCAGCAGAGCTCTAACTGAAGCAAAGGCCTACCTATTCAGTTGTTGATTGCATGTTTACTTCATTCTTTGCACTGTAAAGATCTCAGAATTAATTGTATTAAATCACCTTTTCTTTAATTATTAACTCCTGAGTGTTATAAGATAAACAAACTGTAATGGGAGCTCCCTGTTTATAACAAAATGCTTAAAGAGCAAAACACTTATGAGATGCTGCAGTTTTAAGAGCAATAGGAGCAGTGTTGGGAGTAACAAAAAGTTACAAAAGTAACGCAATTACAGTAATGTATTCCTTTTGCTGTAACGCAGTAATATAACGCATTACTAGTTAAATTTGGGTAATATTATACCCGTTACAATCCCAGTAACGCATTTAATGCGAAACAATGTTTTAATCACACTATAATTGGCCATTTCCTTTAGACTGTTTTAAACTAAACAACATGGATTTCTTATTCAAGTGCTTTAAACAACCATTTTACAACTATGCCGTACTTCAATACAACTGTAAGGTACTTTTAATTGAGTATTTTCATTTTCTCCTACTTGCCTATTGTACGTTTTACTTATCTATTTGTATAGCTTCATTTACTTTGCATATTCATATTAATTATACAAAATAATATGAAAGATCTATGATGTATCAGAGTAGATAAAGAGGAGACTTTATTGATCCGGTGGTGAAATTGACAAGCTAGCTGCCAAGTCAAACTTCCGCTGTTATTTTGGTGAAAATTACAGTAATATTGGCAGTAATATTCTAAATAAGTAATTACTCTCAAATGTCAGTAACATGTAATCTATAATGTATTACATTTTGGAAGTAACTTGCCCAACACTGAATAGGAGTAAAAACTCCTTTGTTCAATGTGCAATAAATCAGCTTAATTAGCACATCTAATGTCGATGTAGATTTTCTTTTAGAGAGTTCTCCGGTAGTATTGTGTAAAATTGTGTATATTGTATGTATAGGAAATTTTTTTGCACTGTATGTCTTTGTTTTCTTGTCTTTTTCTTATTTGTACGGTGTTTCCTGTATGTGGTTTCACCTTTAGAAAAACAAAAGTTACTGCACGTAACCCTATAATAACACATCCTGGTTCATTACTCACTGAACATGGTGATGACCTCATTGCCGCGACCGCGCTGACTACTAGAACCATGAAACCAGTGTGAGAGGGTTTCTCTAAATCCTGGAGACATGTTGGACAAAGGGGTCTTCAGCTGAGACCAGAGACCCTCCATCAGATCCAGGTCTTAGTCTCTCAGGATCACATCGTCCCCCCAGTCTCTGATCCTCCTCTACACATTTAACATATTAATATATTAATATAACACACACACACACACACACAATATGAGCTTTCCTATTTGGAGCGGCTTTATTTGTGTTCAAAGAATAAAAAACACACACAAATGAATATATATATATATATATATATGTTCTATATGAATATATATATCATCAACTCCTCAGTTTAAACCATTCAATGTTAGTTGATTTTATATCATTAGCTGGAGACATATTATTCTTAGAAGGCACCCTGAGGCTTTATATGGCCGAGCAGAAAACAATCATTTAAAATTCCCTCCATATAAAATGTATTATTATCAAAACACCCAAACAGAAGACCTGTTGAAGAGCTCTCTACACCTGATTAGAAGATATCTGGTGGGGGCTCCATCTGCTGATATTTACAACTAAAGAAACATTATTTCCTGTTAAAAGTTTGCTGGGATACAGCTCAGCATTGAATATGTTATTGTTACATACATAATATTATCACATTTAATCTGTTTAATGGGCAAAAGTATTTCTGTGTATTACTGCTGAGTTGATATTGTCTGAACATCTCTATGTTCTTCATTCAAACATCACTCTGCTCTTAAACAACATTTTAACTAACCTACATTTGACTTTTATCTGACATTTTTTTTGAATATTGAGTAATTTCGTTTTTACTTGAGGAAAATGTATTTAAAGTAAAAGTAGTTGTTTCTTCTTTGAAGCAACTTGTTGTAAAATGTTCTAGTTCTCTAAAGTTTATTACTTAGTCTGACCCTCCTCTGGGACTCATCATGGAGACCCTAGAGGATCTCAGAGGTCCAGACCAAATAGCAGATCTGCACATGACCTCACACCCACAGAAGTAATGAAAATCATGTTGTATATAATACAGCACAGAGAAGACAGTCAGGTGTTAAGAGCTCTTGGAGATGTTAGATGAACTTATCGGCTGATGCTTCATCATCAGAAGGTTGTCCTGATTTCTTGTTCTTGTGTCTTTAATATATCAGGACACCACCCACTGCAGCAGCTACAAGAACCAGAACACCTGCTGTCAGTCCACAGTATCGGCCTCCAGGAGAGGAGTTTCTAACCTCTGAACCTGAAGACAAACAATAGTAATCAATAAAAGTCATGGTTTTCCTAAAGACCTCCATCAGGTGTAACACAGCAGAAGTGATGTTAATTATCAGAGATATCAGAGGACTTTATTACCACGAGGTCAACACATGAAGAAGCTCCTCACTGAGATACGTGTTGACATGACTCATCAATAGTTCAGGTCTAATCCTTCAGGAAATGTGGTTCAATATTAGATCTGATCTGTTTCATAGTCAGTGATTCAAATGAACAAAGGCACTCACTCTCTGGTAACCTAGCAACATAGGGAGTGACACGCTAACAGCCAATCATTTAACAGTATCAAGATTGGTTGTGCCATATCATTGTCTCGTGTTGAATTTTTCAATACCAGAACCGGCGTGGAGTGATATGTGGAAAATGAGTGCCGCAGCGAGTGAGGAAATTGTTGATAAAAAAGGAAAAGTCAGCTCGTCTGACCGTAGTCAGACCAATGTCGTCTGCAAATTATTACTTTAGACTACATTTTAATTATTTGAGTGTTTTCCATGGTTGTGTTGACATTTCTGCCTGTATTACTGAGGGGATTATAATCAGAGGAAGGTTAAGTTTAAAATAAAAATGTTTAAATTTAATATTTTTCTCCTAGTCCTTATTTGAAATGAATTATCAATATCGACTGATATTAAACAATTATATCGTGATACAGTTTTCAGCCATATCGCCCAGCTCTAATTGGGATATTGTGGTTTTAGCTGCTGGCTAATGTTAGCTTGCTTGCTCGCTAACTGGTCATCTAGCTAGCATGCTACCACAAATCTAAGCACATTTATTATCTAAAAGTTAAGATGATTTCAACTGATTCTCTCTCTGTCTGACTCATCATGGGAGACTCTAGAGGAGCTGCAGTTACAACCTGATACTCAGAAAAACTCACGGAGAGAGACTACCTCACCTGGAACCTGCAGATGGATGGTGCTGATGAGTCTGATTTGGTTAGTATCACCGGTTATAACTCGACACTTGTATGTTCCAGCGTCGTGTCTGATCACCTTCTTTAGAGACAAAGACACGTTTCCGTCCTTCAGATCTCTGCCAACCAGCTCCACCCTGTCCTTAAAGGATGGATGCTGGTTGGTTGTATTCAAGCGTCCACCACTGTAATAGAGGACGGTATCTGGCTTCAGGTCAGGTCTGGTCCACTCTGCAGCTATGATGAAGGAATCATCAGACTGACATGGCAGAGTGACATCATCTCCAGGGTGCACTGTTACCTCAATCAGGTCTGAAAAACAATAATAAACTACTATTAATAATAAAAAAGTCATGTTATTTCAACAGTTCTCTACAGGTGTGTCCCTGCACATTACTCTGTTACATTTGACTAACTTAGTGTCCGCCCAGACGGCTAGTTAGCTAGCTAACGTTAGCTTGCTAAGGGCTCAGTCAGGAAGTAGGCTGCAAGGCTATTTATTTACTTTAAACATCAGATAAAGTGATTATTTTCTCTAATACAGATGATGCTTAGTAAATAAAGTAGCCATGTAAAAAGATGTAACCAATGTATTACTCCATTAGTCCGCTATGTTAGTGATAATAACATAAATTAGCTAGCTTGTTTGGTAGCTAGCTAGCCTGCTAACCCCACCCTCTGCAATTTAATGCCAACGGTCAGGCATTAAACTCCCGCACAAATCCTTCATTAGAACATTTGAAAAACACACTTAATAGAATCCAGTTATTTAACTATTGCAATTACATCAGGAAACACTTTTTAAGGTGCACAATCTCCATCTCCAACATTGCCAAAGACAATGAACACAATTCTGCACGAAATATGACAGTATAGGTCATCAGAATGTAAAATAAATATACACTATATACATTAATGTGCCAAAAATATATACAAATCATAAAAAAATTAACAGGAGCAGAGAGCAACAATAAAAAAAAATGCCCGGTTCGGCCATGCCAAGAACCGCAACTGCTAACGTTACACTGTTGACAGAACATGAACTGAACAAAGTCATCACCCATCTGATGATAGTAAAGGTTTTTCATCACTTCAACAAGTGTGTGAATGAAACATTAAGATGTTTACGTTTACTAATTTAGTGGCTAGCTGCTAACGTTAGCTAATGTTAGAATGATGAAGCATCAGCAAGCTAACATAGAACCATGCTGAGACTCAGTTCTGCATCATCTGTATTAGAGAGAAGAATGACTTCATCTGATGTTTAGAGAGAATATAACAGCTTTCCAGACTACTTACCGGAGTTCAGCAACTACACACAACATATACAAGTACCATATCGGCTATTATTTACCTGAAGCTGCTCCAAAGAAAGAAAAATAACACATGAACAGAAATGGAGCCATAAGAGCTGAGAGAGTATAGATCCTCCGTTATCTCCTTTAGAGAGGAAAGAAGAACCGTTGTCTCCTTTATACAGAAGAAAGAGGAAGCATCTACTAAAGAGGAAAAGGGAGTGTGCTTTACTTTTCTTAAAAAAAAATTCACCCCAAATCTGCCTCTGTTTGGTTTACCTTCTAAATGACTTAACATAACCAATCCAATCATTGAAGGCAAAGAGCCAATAATCAGCCCACATTAAAATACAACAGGTACATATTGCTGTTCAGTTATATACTGGTATTATTTTTAACATTGTGACCATTATTTAAATAAATATTTGTGTGTGCTGTTATATTGCCTTCATGAAGACTAATAAACTGCTGTTTATATTGTTGTTAGAAGTTTGGTGAATATAGCATGACGGTTGTTGGGATAATTAGAAAAGGCTGATAAATATTTAAATGAAATCAGTGATGAAGGATAATATAGAAAGTCCTAAACACGTGTTTCTATAATGGTTCTAATGCGGCAGACTGGGCAAGACCATTACACATCTTTTTGTTTTTTTTTTTTTTTCTTATTCTTTGACAATGGATGTGTCAAACTCAAGGCTGAGGGGCCAAATCCGGCCCCTTGCAAATTTCGATCCGGCCCGCTTATCAATTTAGGTTCTCAAAATAGTTTTTGCCTAGTTGTGCACCAAACCAAAAAGAGTGACACTCAAAGCAGAGTTTGGCAGATTTGCTGACTTTGAGAGAGTTTTCATAATCAGGGTGAGTCGGCTGTGTGGTAGCCATGCTTTTAAATATGTAGTCTTTGTTTAGCTTGATTTCCTAAATTTATGATGGCTAAGGAACTTTTTTTTTGCTGAATTTTGTAGGGCTTTATGTACATGGAAATGTGACAAAAACGTTGGGAAAAAGGAACAAAATGCTGTTAAAAAGCGACAAATGTCGGAAAAGGCGACAATATTTTTAGAAGCGTAAGAAAAGTGAAAAAAAGCAACAATAACGTCAAGATAAAGCTTCAACAATGTTGAAAACTGCTAGACAAATGACGAAAATGTGTCAAAAAAAATGATATTTCACAATATTGTCAGAGATATTTGACTTGATTAAATTAAACATGTCGACAAACTACACGTGTCTGGCTCTTGATGTGATTGATGTGTGGCCCTTAGTGAAACTGAGTTTGACACCCCTGCAGTAGCAGTGTAGACTACTGTACATTCATGTAACAGCAGGGAGAGGACACCTCAATGGGTTTTGTATATATTATTATATTTTGCTGTTTTTTTTGTAAACTGATGAACACATTGTTACAGTCATGTTTACAGTGTGCATTGATTTTATCACTTAATTATCTTTACCTCTCTGCATTATGACAGAGAGCGGAGCTACAACACACACACACACACACACACACACACACACACACACACACACACACACACACACACACACACACACCAACTATGTTGGCTTTGCAGTTTTGTTGAAGTCACGGCAATGCAGATAAAGTGGTTTCAAGTGTGGTTACACTTTTTCAAAACTTCATGCAGACATTAGCAAAATGATATTAAAGGCCATTCTATGGTCTTGTGTAAAATCGATGGCGTAGCTATGCAGACCCCAGCAGACCACTCTGCGTCTTATGGCGAGCGGATTGTGCCACGGATAACCTACCAAAGGCAACTGTCGTGTGACTCTAACGTGTGGATAGACTACACCGTCGCCAGTGTACATGGTCGTTGATAAGTACACCCCCCTCCAAAATTTATTGAGTGAATTTGAGTCAATAAATAGACAGTAGGCCTATGTTATAGCCTATAGGTTAAAATGTCTTTCAATTCATTCAATATTAAACATGTTCCAGGCCCTTTATCCATTATACACGTTGCTCTAAAAGTACTCATAGTTTAAAAATAATACGATAAATTAAAATTGTAGTACATCATCAGTTTATGTGACCTCACTGTTGGAAGAATGCATTGTAACTCTAACATTGATTGGACATTGGCGCCATCTACTGGATCATTTGCCTTACTGTTTATAAGCTTCATAGATCTGTTTCCATGCAACTTTATGTACCGACTGTATACAAATGTTAACCCACAACAGGTGACTGTGCTGTGGACAAAAAGTGAAGGTGGGGAGAGTCCGAAAGCAACACCGGGGCCGCGGCTCAGCACCTGTTTCCAGAATAAAGTTAATGTCACCCCCCCCCCGCGGTGCTGAAAACATCCAAAAAGTCACTCTGACGTAACATATATTGTTATTACGACAGGCAGTCTTCTTTGTCTCCCGACACTGTTCCCTCTATTAGTGGAGGCTACTAGGGAGGGGTCGGTAGACAGGTTGGTTTACCGGAGACGGTGGGGGGGGTCTCTGTCATGAAGTCACCTTAAACTGGTTGAAAGGTCCGGACCAACTGGGCTCACTGCAACAGGTCTGATAAGACTAATGTGAACAGGTCTGAAGGTCTCCCTGGTCCACGCTGCCCTCTGCTGGACTCAGAGTGACTCTAACTGTTCACCTCCAGACTCTTTACCCAGCTGTCTAGGACCAGTCTGTTTATCCCTCCTCTTGTCTTCGAGTCAAATTTAACCCCATTTTCAAAAAGTGTCTAAATCAGAAATTTGGGTTTCTTTCAACCAAATTGCCAAAAATGAACATGGATGGTTCCAGTTAACGCTCTTCTCAAGTTAAATGAAGGATCAGTACACTACTTTTATTGAATTTTGTGTGCCTTATTCAACTTAATAGCTTATTTCTGCTTTTTTAATGTCAAACGTCAGGTTTAGGTTTTTGTGTTTGTTTGTCCATCCCAGGCTCCCAGGAAGTACGCCAACATTCGCTCGTTAACGGTTAACGGACCTCTGAGTGAACCTCTGAGACTGACAGGGAGGCCAGTTTTAGGACAGGGAATACACCACAGAGAGGGTTTTCTTTCTGGGTTTGGCTGCTTGCAAAACTGGTAATCCCATCGGTACTGGATTCAATGTGGTCAACAAGTCTTATAACATTTATAACATCTTCAGGAAAATTCCAAATAGTTTCACTTTACCTGAGATCACGGACAAATATTAATGACTAAATGAACATGCTCTCATGACAGCCAATAATCAAAACTAAGTTTGATAATCAGGACCACTAAGACATTTATTTATGTTGTCTTGGTTAATGTCACGTTGTCATAGCAAAGAGCTCGGGGGCAGCTCAGGTGGTAGACTGGTCATCTACCACCTGGAAGGTCACAGGGCTCTGCAGGCTACATGTCCAAGTGTCCTCGGACAAGACATCAGTGTGTGAATGTGTGTTAAGCTCTTTGAGTAGTCATTAAGATTAATAAAGCACTATAGAACTGCAGTCCATTTACAGTAACATCTCCATAACCCTAATGTTGCATTATGAGTGTCCTAACTTACTAAATGACAAGTCCAAAGACCTGCAGGTTCAGTAGACTCTCAGAGGTGTGAATGTATTTATATTTAATCATTAATGTCCAGTGGCAGACTTCTGTCACTGTCATGCTCTACAGACAGGTTGAAGGAGTCCTGACTGACTCATAGTCTTATAGGCTATATTAGCCCTCCTACACTATCTGGACTCTGGTCCTAACATCTACATCTTATAACTTATTATTCCCTGTTATATATTCTTCTTAAAGTCTATTATCTATTATTTTCTTTTCTTGTTTGTCAAGCAATTCTAATTAAATTAGGTTTAGATTGTTTTCTTTTCATAGTCATAGTTAATATTTAATAATAAGCTATTGCACTGTTCTCTTTAGCACTACCACCACTGCACACACTCTACCATATAGCACCTTATCCTGGTCATGGCATCACATGGTCAGTCCATACCAGACCTTGAACTGTTAACTCTTTACATTTCTGAGAGTGAGTATCATGTATGTGAAATATATGTGTGTTTGTTGTGTTATGGTTGTCTAAGCTACTGGATGCCTAAAATTTCCCTCGGGATGAATAAAGTATCTATCTATCTATCTATCTATCTATCTATCTATCTATCTATCTATCTATCTATCTATCTATCTATCTATCTATCTATCTATCTCAATAACATTCATACAGTCATAGCTGAACAACAGCGCCCCTCTGTAGCCACTTTGGTTCATTACATCAGAGGGAGAGACACAAGAGGTCAAAGGTCACTCTGTGTGTGTGTGTGTGTGTTATTATGAAATCCCCAGTTTTTGTGTGCTTTTACTTTTTAAAAAAAATCTGTCATTTTACTTTTCAGTATGTTTAGTTTAAAGTATTGTACTTTGTTACATTTTACAGTTTTTTTCCTGATGCTATGGTACTATTCTCACAAGTATGTGGTAATATTTCACTACCTTGTGTATAAATAAACCAACAAATCATCAAAAAGTTCCTCTTTACTCTGAGTACATCTGACATGTACAAAAACACATCTGGAACAACCAGTTACACACTGAAATACACTACGGTCACACACAGAGCATGGGTGGGTGGGTGTCTGTCTGTGTGTCTGTGTGTGTGTGTGTCTCTGTATTGCATGATTAAAATATGTTGTGTATATTATATCTATATGAATGCACATACTGTATATATGTATGTATGTGTTGGTATTAGTTCTAATAAATATGAATCACAGACTCACCAGATTACCATCCATGTCAAACATTAAAACTTTTGAACCATCAAATATGGAGTCATCGTGTTTTATGTATTTAAAGTAAAAGGAGTTTGAGCGTTGTTCCCTAACCTCCCAGACTCTCTCGTCTCACAACCCCCCAGGAATGAAATGATAAAACCAGTGTAAAATGCTGTATTTCCCCTCTGGGCTCACCAAAACTGATGTAAAAGCTTATTAACCGTTCACTGCATGGGATCACTTAGCATACCAACTCAACATTTATTTAGTTGTTAACTTGTTAATAGTGTAACTGTTATTTATTGTTAAATTATTGTAGTTGTGTGTTAGGTGACTTAGGTTTACTTATTATATATTTAAGTACTTTAAAACGTTAATATATTTTAAATTTAAATAGTTTTCCATTTAAAAAAAGAGAAATTCACAAGTTCATGAAAGGTTGGTATCTATCTGGTGAACACCTTTACACAATCACACATTCACAATCACCGAGCCGACACTTGGTAAACAGGTGATTGCGCCCGCTTTAGAAAGTTAACTTGTCGCAAGTCTGCGGTAAAATGCAGTTGGGTTGTCGAGGTCAAAACACCATATGTAGCAGCTGTGAATCAAATAAACGTATTATAAATAATGTTGTATAATTTTTTACTCTTACACTGAATGTTTGCTGCTTCAATCCAGATGAGTATTGAAAAGTATTTTGTTTTGAGGATGAGGACCAGCCTGAACCGGAGGTATCGGTCTGAAACAGAGCTCAACAGTCCCACCTGTGGAACTAGTTATGGTATTAACTATAACTATATTAACTATACCCCGTCTCCCCTGTCTTTCACTGGTTGAAGCTTGAGAATATTGTTAACAAATTAATAACATAACTAGTTCCACTGGTTGGACTCACTCAGGGTAACTGAGAGAGACTCACTCACCTGCTGGATCTGGAACCTGCAGACGGATGGTTCTGATGGTTCTGAGGGTTCTGATTTGGTCAGAGTCGATGATGGATATGTTTCTATGTCTTGAATCATCTTGTGCAACTCGACACTCGTATGTCCCGTTGTCGATGCTGCTCACATTCTTCAGAATTAAAGACACGTCTCCGTCCTTCAGATCTCTGTCCACCAGCTCCACCCTGTCCTTAAAGGAGGGATGCTGGCAGGTTGGATCCGGGCGTCCATCGGTGTAGAAGAACACATACTCTGGGTGCTCCAGGTCAGGTCTGGTCCACTTTACAGCTCTGATGGAGGAATTATCAGTCTGACATGGCAGAGTGGCATTATCTCCAGGATCCACTGTTACCACATTCAGGTCTGAAAAACAATAATAAACTACTATTAATAATAAGAAGTCATGTTGTTTCAACAGTTGTCTCCAGGTGTGTCCCTGCAGAAGGTCTCTGTAGAGTCTCACCTGATGGAGACGTTCACTGATCTGTCACAACTGCAGAGATATCACAGGACTTAATTACCACGAGGTCAACAGCTGTTGTTGAGACACATTAAGCTGATCAACTTCTAATCAATAGTTCAGGTCTTAGCATCTCCTTAGATTAGAACAGCTGATCTGATCTCTTCCTCAGATGACTCTGACTGAGAGGGACTAGGGCTGCACATTGTGAACAAGGGAGGAGTTGGCTGGCAGTCTGGGTGTATTTGAGGGAGAGGGTGGGACTTAAGGTGTAGACACATTTAGCCGACCGTTGACAGAAAACCCCGTTGATATGATCAGTCGCGTCCCCGAGGTCCAAAAAAACTGCCACAGAACAGACCAAAAAGACGAGAGGAGACGAGATCTAATACATCTCTATAACAGCAGGCGGCGCTAATCTGTAATGTTGCCCAAGAAATGAAAACCGGCAGCTGATTGGACGAACGCATCACATGGGTTTTTTTTCTCCGGAAATTGAAAGCCAGACTGTCATGGCGGCTCGTTCAGAATACGATCTCATATTGTACTAAAATAGTTCACCGAAACATGTTTCTGAAAACATTTGAAGAGAGAAATAGGTCGTGCAGTTGCTGAATCTGTCTTCATTTCAGCTCAACAAAGGTCACTTTAAAAGGTTTTCATCAAATTTTGAGAGACTGTAGTCACCTCATCCCGCACGTCATTTCCGGGTGAGTCCTGACTGCCCTGCCGCCGACCGAACACGTCAGGTCGGCCAAAATGAACGCCGACAGCCCCCCAGACGGACGACGGCACGGGACACACCGAACAGATTTGAGTCACTGACCTCGCCAGACTGTCCCACGGCCGATAATCGGCCTGGTGTGTCAGCGCCCTTAGAGCTCTGGTTACAGTAAGACAGCTGAATCTGAAGGATAATCTAACCCTAAACCAGGCTACTGTAAAGCGCTGTGCGGGTTAATTTGAGATGAATGCCCAAAACTATTTTATCAGCAGGCCAGAGTTTTATTAATTTCACAACTATAGTTTGTCTTTTTATGGCGATATACAGGTTAACAACGTTAACTACCGCAAAACAGCGGCATAGGCCGACGCGTACCTATATATATATTCGTCATGACTCATTTTGTACCCATGACTTTTTTTTGGAAAACCTCGAGCTCAATTAGATAAAATAAATAAAGTTCATAACACATATAATTCTTGATGCCAACAAATCGACAAAAACCTCTCCTATCTCAACAGGACAGCTCGACCCAGCTGTTGTTCTGCTGATCGCTCCTCCTCTGTCTGACATAACGCTTAACGTGAACAAGCTTAACGTGGTTTAATGTACCTCAACATCGATCACCATATTTCTCTCTCATATTGGTCCTCATAACCACTGAAAACTGTCAAAAAATCGAACCAGAAATGTGGTGATGATTGATCGTTGTTTAGGTCCATTAAACCACGTTTTTATTCATTTACATTAGTAATCTATGGACAGAGTCTTTCAAAACCTGAGCTGAGCGAAAGACAAAGAACATGGATGTGTCTCTCTGTCCCCAGTAGGCTACATTTCAGACGAAACTGACGCCCATGGTTATAGGCCTTAACACTCTGCTCCAACCCCTCTTTAATACAACATAATAATAATAATAATAATAATAATAATAATAATAATAATAATAATAATAATAACACATTTAAGGATACAACCAGAACCATGAAACACACAATAAATTAAGAGACTAAGACCCGTACCGTGTCTAGAATAATTGACTATAATAAGAGATATTCTGACCTTCATAATAAACCCAGAACAAAAACACTTCATACTCAAACCGTGTTCACAGTTCACACAACACACCAGTTTAACTAACATTATATTATTCACATAACACATCAGTTTAACTAACATTATATTATACACACAACACACCAGTTTAACTAACATTATATTATACACATAACACACCAGTTTAACTAACATTATATTATACACATAACACACCAGTTTAACTAACATTATATTATACACATAACACACCAGTTTAACTAACATTATATTATACACATAACACACCAGTTTAACTAACATTATATTATACACATAACACACCAGTTTAACTAACATTATATTATACACATAACACACCAGTTTAACTAACATTATATTATACACACAACAGGAACACACATACCAGTAATGAAGCCTTATGTCCGAGAGGAAGAGACTACCTCAACCTGACCGGTAATAAACCGTAGTTTACTGCTCTAAAGTGGCGGTAGGCTGTAACTTTCTGTGCTCAGATACATCAGGCTCGTTGGAGCGGAACTGCACCTCGCCTTTTAAGTAGCTAGACGAGGCGGGGGCAGCAGCCGGGGAGGCGAGGGGGGCGGAGACAAAATCTGCTCTCAAGTCACCAGCCGTTTCTAGCAGCCTTCAGGCTCAACAGGAACTGACAGAAACACTGTGGTCTGATTCTGATTTAATAAAATGTTATCAGACCCATATATATATATATATACTGTGTTCCAGCTGATTGATTGATATATATATATATATATATATATATATATATATATATATATATATATATATATATATATCAGCTGGAACACAGTCTCCAGTTGTTCTTATTATGACAGAGTAGCTGTCAGAATGCTCTACATGAGATCTGTTGCTGATTTTAATCACCAACAGACTGTAGATGATCTGTAATCTGATCAGATTTAGTCTCTCTGACTTCTAAACATAACTATCAGCCTCACAACATGTGTTCTGTACACAATAAGCCTTTAAATCAGACAAATAACAGTTAAAATCCCTCCGATTCAAAATCAATAAAAAGTTGATATAAAACGTCATCATGTTGAGTTGATTCTGAACCAATCAGCTGTTAGATCAGCTGAGAGGCCCTGGGTCCGCCTGGGTTTTTATTTTTCTCAATTAATTTATTCAAAGCATTTGCAGTTACAAACAACACATACAAGTAAGACTAATTAAAATCATGAATAAATAAAATACAATGAAGTCTACATGAATCCTTTCATAATAAAGTCTGATATTTACCAGAAGCTGGTCCAGAGAGAAGGAACAACAGGAGCATTAATGGAGCCATGAGAGCTGAAAGAGTGTAACCTGTCATCTTTCTCTCCTTCCCTGTTCTCTCCCTCTCTTGATCTGTTTCTCCTGAATCTTTGCTACGTGACCTGGTCAGAGCTGCGCTTTATATATATACACCTCCAGGCTCTTTCAAAGAGCTGTCTACACTGAGCATGTGCAGTAGGGGGGGAATCCCCAGAGGTCTCACGATACGATAACATCCCGATACTTATGTCACGATACGATATTATTGCGATTTTAAACATATTGCAATATTCTGCGATATATTGCAATGTATTACCTTTTTTCCAACTTCAGATTTTTTTCCCAATTTCAAATCATGTTTCAAAGGACAATTTTGTCAACATCTGTTGTATCTAAAAATATACATTTCTCTGTTTGTTCATCTCACTTCAATAATATTGCTGCAAAATGTGATTGTCAAGCAGACAAACTGACCAACACATATATCATAAAAGATCCATACTTGGCGTCTGTGTATCGATACAGTATTGCCACGAAAAATATCGCGATACTATGCTGTATCGATTTTTCACCCCCACCCCTAATGTGCAGCTGGTTACAGTTTGCACTTTACACAGAGACCTGTCCTCTAATAACTGAACATATAACAAACACACTCAAACTCAACAATAACACTGATGATAAGAACCTGGAAACTCAACAACATGACACACAGTGTAGCACTTATTAGTTCAAAAATAACTTGAAACATCTTCCTGATCTGACTTCTCTACAAGTCCTAGTCCATCAGGAGCACTGCTGGGCTACATCATCACTTCCTGTGCTGTCTTTCACACAGGAGGTGTGTCCTGCTGTAGCGAGAGAGAGAGAGAGAGAGAGAGAGAGAGTGTGTGTGTGTGTGTGTGTGTGTGCGTGTGTGTGTGTCAGAGAGAGATTCTTTCTATTACTGCTTGTCAGAAAACATCATGAGTGACCCGAGAAGAGGAAGGAAGTGAACAACAGAAGCTGACTACTCAGTCTGGACAGACGAGGAGGTGGAGTCGACCGTGATAAGCCACAGCACCCACGGGAGAACTACCAACACCCTGAGTCACAGCACAGCATCCACAGGAGCACCACCAACACCCTGAGCCACAGCACAGCACAGCACCCACGGGAGAACTACCAATACACTGAGTCACAGCACAGCACCCACAGGAGCACCACCAATACACTGAGTCACAGCACAGCACAGCACCCACAGGAGCACCACCAACACCCTGAGCCACAGCACAGCACACCACCCACGGGAGAACTACCAATACACTGAGTCACAGCACAGCACCCACAGGAGCACCACCAATACACTGAGTCACAGCACAGCACAGCACCCACAGGAGCACCACCAACACCCTGAGCCACAGCACAGCACCCACAGGAGCATCACCAATAGATCCTTTTACAGCCCACGTGATCAAATAGTTGCGCGCGCATTTTGGCAACGGAAGTGGTGTTTCCCACACTAGCTCTAACGTGTTAGCAACTCACTGAACTCACTTCGAATGTTTATGAAAAGCATCAAAATGTCTGGTTGTTGCGTTTACAGTTGTACTAATCGCTATTCCACCAAGGGGCTTAAATTTTATAGGATTCCGACAGGATCACGGCCGTTTCAGTGGCTGCAGGCGATTAAACGTGTTGATTGGAACGAGGACATAATAAAAAATGCTCGCGTCTGCAGCGCCCATTTTATATCAGGTAAGTTTATCTATGTTCTCTTGAGTTTAATGAAAAGCATGGTTTACATTATTGATTGTCTGTAGCCTACGGTGTAGTTTATCAATGCAGCTGAAGTTTTATGACCACATGCTGCTAGTTTCTTAAGCTAGTGTTGGATTTGACTAGTAAACAAACTGTGTGTGTGTGTGAGTGTTATTTGCAGGTGAAGCATTATTGGACTCTAGTAATCCTCGTTTACATTAGTGATTGTCTGTACGATTTAGAATAATGTTCAAATGCAGGAAAAGTTTGATAAACTGGCAGTAGATTTGGCTAGTAAACAAACGTGTGTGTGTTTTATTTGCAGGTGAGGCGTCATTTGACTCTAGTAGTCCTGATTTTGTGACTTCTGTGTTTGTGTACACAAAACCGAGCCAGAACCCCTAAGCAAAGTTGGAGAGGTAAGAATATTTAATTTCCCCCTCTGTTCTATTTAGTTTGTTTTTCTCTCTTGTATAACTGTACATTTCTGCTGTTTTTATTGTAGGTACCATAGGAAAAGGAGGAGAGATGACAGACCTATAACGGCAGCAAATCTATGTGTTCCTTCTAAAACTCCCACACAAGAATGCAACATGGATCATTGTCCAGGTATGAATATATTTCATCTTAACTGATTGATTGTCAGGGTGTGTGTGTGTGCGCTCCTGCCAGGCATGCTGCTCTAATTGCATATCTGTATATGAGAACACAGGTCCCTGGATCAGTTAAATGTTATGCAGACAAAAAATCTCGCCCTGTGATCAATAAAGCATCTTCTCTTCTATCATGGAAAAGTTTTGAAAAATCATTGCTAAAATGTGTGAGAACCCCCAATGGGTAAATTGTCTGCATTTTGTTGCAGCACATGCTAATTTTTCACTTTTCTTTATTAAAGCTGAAGACGACATCCCAGTTACAAAGAGGGGGTATGATGACCTGAACCGGAGACACAGTCAGCTTCACGAGGACTATGTACACCTGTCTCAGAAGTTTGAGGCACTACAAGCAGAAAATGTAAAGTTGAAAGAGGAGCTGCAGAAATCTACATTTTCCTACACAACTGTTAAGTGCAACATTGGACAATTGTTTTTTCTCACCGGACTGACCTCCGTGCTCTTTGAGTGGCTAGTTACAAAAATAACAGGCAGCTTAGAAAGAATTATCCAAAAACTTACACTAGAAGACCACCTGTTGGTTATATTGATGAAATTAAGGTTGGGTCTATGTAATACTGACTTTGCATATAGATTTAAAGTATCAAAAACCACGATTTCAAATATTTTGCGGAGCTGGGTCCCTGGTATGGCATTGATCCTTAAGCCACTCATTAAATGGCCAAGTAAGGGCGCAATACTTAAAAATATGCCGAAAACATTCAAGCGGAACTTTAAAAACTGCCGGTGCATAATAGACTGTACGGAAATTTTCATAGCTAGACCCAGTAATCTGACTGCTAGGGCCCAGACATGGTCAAATTATAAACACAACAACACAATTAAATATTTAATCGGCATCACCCCAGCTGGTGCAATTTCATTTCTATCTCCTGGGTGGGGTGGACGGGTTTCGGACAAGCAGATCACAAAAGAGTCAGGTTTCTTAGAACTTTTGGAGCCTAGGGATGAGGTTTTAGCCGACAGGGGATTTCTCATCAGAGACGAGCTTGCAGCTTATGGTGCAACCCTTCGTATCCCTCATTTCACAAAAGGAAAAAAGCAGCTTTCTGCACAGGAAGTTGACACATCTAGACAACTTTCTCGTGTGAGAATCCATGTGGAGCGAGTTATTGGTCGGTGGAAAAACTTTAAGATTTTGCAAACAGTTATTCCAGTGTCGCAGGTTAACATGCTAGACGATGTTGTGACTGTATGTGGTGCCCTCACAAACCTCTGTAAGAGTGTTGTTTCCAAATGAGTAACATTACCATGTATTAGTTTTAACGAGATTTACATTTGTAAAACGTATGTACTGTACATGAAACATAATGCACTATAATAAACCTCCCAACATTGGCTCCCACTGGTGTGTATTATGTACTTTCCCCCAAGATTATATACAATTCACACTACTTTTCAATTTCATTTGTTATTAGTAGTTTAATTGCAATGTATGCAAGTAACATAGTTACTATTAAAGTACTATAGCATTATAAAATAAAACTTTAAACAGAAGTGCATCAACAGATAGCAATCAATAACAACAACATAAAATGTAAGGAAAAGGATTAATGTAGGTCTGGGTGGAGAATAAGAATAAATGTAGAAAAGAATGAATGTAGAGGAAAAAATTAAGGAAAACAATACATGTAGGTCTGGGTAATATGGACTAGATTCATAATACAATACAGAACATTTCCCAGTCCTACATTTAATCATTCAAACATCGACTCTCAGACATTCCCTACATAACCATGTTGCTGGCTTCCTTTTTATGTGTGCACAGGTGTAGTGAATGTGGTTGCTTTTGGCAAAGCTTCATTCAAAAACTCTTTATTTCTTAGGATACGTTGCACAATTAACTCCTCCTTGGACCACAGCACAAAGTCACAATATTTAACATCACACACAAACATATGAAGTTGACATTGATAGTAGTATGTGTGTGAATGCTTCAATGCAAATGACTTGTCCAGACAAAACTGCTCATCTTTTGTACATCCTTGAAGGCTTTCGCTGTATTTGTAGGGACACTTGATCTCTATCACCCCTTTGCCACAGCAGGTACATCTTGCTATCCCATCTGGTGATGATCCCAGGTGTGGCTCAGAAGGTTTCACTACTAAGCCACATGAGCTGACGCTGAAATCTGGATGGCTTTGGGACATGTATGCAGTGTAGGCTTGTCTTGCCGTTTCCTCCATGTTCTTACCCCAGAGCACAGACGGGACATTTAATTCTGTTCTTTTATACTGCATTATATATCGTTTAGGTATGTTTTGCTGATCTTGTCAGTTGTGATCGATTTGTGTAATTTAGTGCTTGTGATTCGACCAGCCCTATAGGTGTACCAGTCCTTTGACTTTGACTGTTGCCGTGTCACAAATTCAAGTTTCTCACATTGATGAGGTTGTAGTGTAGTTTTAAGTCTGTGAAATGTATCCTCACATTTCACCTGCATTTCCTGTGGTGAGAGTTCCCGCAGTGTTGCATCAAATAAAGCAGTCAAAGGCTCTGGTAAGTCAGGATGCTCCTCTGAATCAGTGTCAGATGATGCGGTGTCTGTGTCACTATTTTCCAGGCTTGTCAGCACTGAAGCACAGGGGTCCACAACCTGCAGTTCCCAGATGTCCTCATCTGTCAACACTGATAATAGAGCAACAAAAAGACAGTTACTGTGCTGCATAATGTTCACATCAGAGCTTTAAACACACAGGTGTACAATATGCAACAAACAAATGTAATTTCTAAAAATAAGTAACCTGAAGCCAAACGCAGACCTATTCAATCTAACATAAATTAAACTGATAAAAATTAAACTCTGTCTGTAGGCATTTTCATCTCTGCATCACCAAGTTACACCTTTCTCATGCTACTTTATGGTCTCAGAACACTATGGCAATAAGAAGCTTATCTAGGCTGTCAACTATTACATGCCTCTGGGTGTGATACTATTTTTCCTAGCAGATGTTAAAGGTGCTTGAAGCTGCTTGTCTAGCCTCTTTGGTTTGTGGAAGCTGATTTCCCTCAATGGAGCTGGTCTGACTTCTTTCCTGCTGATGTCTTTCCACATGCACACTCCAGATGTAACTGCTGCTTTCTCAGTCCTTCCCATCCTAACATAGAGCTCAACTTTAAATAATATTGCAGCTGCATGACTGCAGCATGACCCAAGCCTGAAATTTCACAAAAACATAAAATTACTAGCTGATCAATAATGTTATGACCAGGGCTTGAAAGTAACATTTGCTTTCAGCCAAATTTCATCTCGGACTATGAAGTAAACATCTGACTTACTACGCTTGTATACATACGACCTAAGCCTAAACAGGTTTTGAATGTAGCAGCTAACTGAATGATATTGGCTTGCTGCAGACATTTTGAACACTGTTGGCACTGTGAAAATTGTACTTTCAAACCCTGGTTATGAGAACATATGAGAATATGTAAAGGCGAGTAGGTTAAGCCTAAGTTAAACCTGAAAGGACAGTTACACTGAAGCATAATTCATCTTTGTATGTCAACTACAAGTCCACAACACCAAATAATAGCATACTTACCCTGCCATACAGGTGCAGTTCGCCGTGAGGACGTAGATCTCTCGTTGGTTGATTATAACCCAAGCCTCATACATCGTTGTCTTGTGTCCTTGTCTTTGACTAGGAAGAATTTTTGATTTTAACACACAAAACTCTGAGTCTATGTCATGGTATTTGACGTTCTGTACATGGCCACAGACAACATATTCATAAGCATCCAGTGATTTATATGCCCGTAATTTCTCTCGGGTGTACACGCTCGGTTTCTCAACTAAATACGTATATATATATGGCCACTGTATATTTGGCCATCTGCTAACGTCTTCTATCCACTCCACTATAGTACACGGATCTGGTAGCCGGATACCATTTGATAAAGTCAACTTTTTGAAATAACTATCTCTATCTGTGTTGCTTAATCCGCTCGCGTAGCTTGACATACTGCTGATTCTCGCCATACTTCCGTTGCCATTATGCGCGCGCATACGTTGCTACGTCATCATTGTGTACAAACAGTAAAAGGGTCTATACACTGAGTCACAGCACAGCACAGCACCCACACGAGCACCACCAACACCCTGAGCCACAGCACAGCACCCACAGGAGCATCACCAATACACTGAGTCACAGCACAGCAGACAGAGAAAAAGAGAGACAGAGAGATGGAAAGACAGAGAGAGAGAAACAAAGAGAGAGAGACAGAGAGACAGACAGACAGGCAGACAGAGAGAGACAGACAGACAGACAGACAGACAGAGAGACAGACAGGCAGACAGTCAGGCAGACAGACAGAGAGAAAGGGAGACAGGCAAACATTAAACATTTCTATCACTCCAGAATTAATCAAAATTATTAGAAATCTCCCAAAAATCTGCAGTAAAAACACTGAAACCTTGAGGACACCATAGAAAAGTCCAGGCTCGGATGTGTAATCAAAAGCCTTTGATATGTGTGTGTGTGTGTGTGTGTGTGTGTGTGTGTGTGTGTGTGTGTGTGTGTGTGTATATGTCTCTGTGTGTCTGTGTGTGTGTGTGTCTATGTAATGAGGCATCTCTTCCTCGGCGGGATACTCGCAGAAGTTATAATTATCCACAGAGTGATAGTGTTCGTCAGACGAGACTAAATATGTTCGTCAATGACCTTTGACGAGACGATGACGAGACTGCGCCGATGTCCAAAAACGCTGACTAAGACTAAATTAACACAGGGGCGCAACTACCCAGTGTCACAGGGGTATGCAGCAACAATTTTGGCTCCCCCCCCCCACACACACACACACACACAAAAAAAAACATATAAATAAATAAATAGACAGAGGCTAATTGTTATATTTTCCATCTCTGTCTGCACTATTTTTTCCCCAAAAAGGACACAGTGAATAGGTTGGTCAACAGAACTTCAAACCATACTGGACATTTAGTTTAGTGTGGTCTAACTAACAGAACTCCTACCTGATGACATCACTGGGCTCATCTCTACCTGATGACATCACCGACCTCATGTCTGTCTCATTCACTCCTTGCCTGTGCTCTTCTCCACTAAGACATATTGTCAAACAAACATTATGTAATAGATTTTCCGTATTAGTTTTTCCATATTAATAATGTTAAGAAATGAATCTGTTGGTATCAAGTGGCTCCCCCTACACTTCCACCTAATGTTAGACCTACCCGTTGCCTTCCCGTCATTCCTGGTCCACCATCCTCACACCTGAATGAAATGAACTCACTGTTAAATATAGCAGCCTCAATTCAATTCTTAAATCAGCCTAGTGATGGCATCTGATAAGACAACTATTTTGCAGTAAGGTTGTGCTGCTGTTTTTTGGGATTTTAAAAAGTACAGAGAGAGAGAGATGTGACCCTGTAATTACAGCTTCCATGTCACCCACCAGATGTACAGATGTAACTATAGGCCTAGCCTGTATGTCTGACAGCTAATGGTAACACAAAATCTATTAATGATTCTATGGTAAACCAGAGTTATAGCATTAGTTATGTTTTCCAGATTCTTGTCATTTATTGTACATGCTACCTTATATTTTTTTTAGCTTTTCAGTTTTCAGCTCAGCAACCTCAGTTCTGCATATTCTAAGCTAGCTGTAAACCCCCATTTGGCTGCTACATTCCCAGTGTTAGCTAACGCTAGCTAGTCTGTTAACATGAATATTTGCAAGCCTCCAAGCACAGACGTCATGTGATGATTTGAGGGGCTGATGCTTCATCATCAGCAGGTTGTCCTGATCTCTTGTTCTTACGTCTTTTATATATCAGGACACCACCCACTGCAGCAGCTACAAGAACCAGAACACTTGCTGCCAGTCCAAGGTCTCGGCCTCCAGGAGAGGAGTTTCTGTGCTTAGAACCTGAAGAAGAATAAAACATATGAGTCAGTAAATGTGTTCACCGTGCACTAGGATGCTATTGTGAGCATGAGCAGAATAAACAGTCAGTAAGTTCCCAGCATGGCTGTATTAAAAGAACGGTTCCCAGCCCTTTTTGTTTCTCTTAATACATCCCGAAAAAAGAAAAATCTTTTTTTCTCCTTTCTCCCGTGACTCCCCAGACCAAAGAAACGATGGCTTTTCCCTAGGCTTCAGTGTAACTAGTGTAAAGTACTTTTGAATAACGACAGACTGCTGCAGAAATGTCTGAACGCTACAGTTCTTTAAGACTGACTTGGCACTCTGAAGCCTTCTTATTAACAGAAGATACTTATTAGAAGAAAAAACACGGTTATGTAATTCAGTTTATTAGAAATAAACGTGTTATTACAAGTTATTTACCTTGGTATAAACAGGGTTGATAAATAGAAAGACCTGTCACTGTAACACAATACGGCTAAACAGCCACACATACTACATCCTCCAAAACTATTACACAGTTGAATTAACACAAACTGAATTACTGTTGTATAAGACTTCATTCTAGCTGTACCTAATAAACTATTTAATTAACAAACAAAACTTGAACATTACTCATTAAAGTTATAATGTTCGAGGATGTTGTTGTATTAGACTTGATTAGACTAGCTGTACCTAATAAACTGGACACTGAGTGCTGCAGGGGATTATGAAGGTCACATTTAAACAGGTTACAAAGTGTTAACCCACTGTGACCACTGCAGCAGGTCTGATAAGAGAGACTAATGTTGGCTCCACCTCCTCCACCCTGTTGTGACGACCCCCCCCCCCCCAATCTGCCTGCCCGTCATGTCCTGCTCCTCTGTCTGCAGGTACTGGAAGTGGGCGGGTGAGTTGTTGGACACTTTAAAGGTTAACTTAGTGGAGCAGGGTGTTTTGCCTGTTCTAGTGAAGTCTGCTAGTGTGCCTTTGGTAGTGACTGGTTTATCTGATGTAGATGGGGAAGTTAAAGTGTCTAACAGGGCTCCTGTTCTGGCTGGTCTTGGCACTGGATTGTCATTTGAGGAGCAGAAACAGCTAGTCTTGCTACAATTGGAGTTAGAAAAGGTACGACATGATGTTCGTCGTCGGGAAGTGGAACTAGCCCATGATCAGGCAAGGCAACAGGTAGAGTTGGAGCGTTATAGGTTGGACCTTATGAGTAAGGGAAAGCTGCAACATGAGCCACAGAGGGTGGAGGACGTAGTAGGGCGTGCTCCTCATACCCCCTCATTTGATGTTTCGGTAGATTTGCGGTTAGTTCCAAAATTTAATGAAAGGGATCCGGATATTTTCTTTGTGTTGTTTGAACGTTTAGCAGTGGCCCGAAGTTGGTCTAACACTGATAGCACTCTGCGCATCAGTGTGTGCTCACTGGCAAAGCCCAGGAGGCATTCTCAGCCATGAGTGTTGCTGACAGTGTTAGCTACAAATTTGTTAAAGCTGCTGTACTTAGGGCCTATGAATTGGTACCGGAAGCATATCGTCAGCGGTTCAGGTCAGACAAAAAAGAGACGCGGTCTCACACTGAATTTGTTCGTGATTTAGCCACTCATTTTAATAGATGGTGTGCTGCGTCCCAGGTTAAAACCTTGGAGGATTTGCAGGAACTTATTTTACTTGAACAGTTTAAAACTACTCTGCCAGACTGGGTGGTAACTTACATAAATGAACAGAAAGTAAGTAAGGTTACAGATGCTGCTAAATTGGCAGACCCATAAAGTTTTTTTTGGGGAGAACCGTGGTCGTGGAGATGCTGCCCACTCTAACAGGAGTTTGTCAGAAGCAGACAGGGGTTTCCAGGGAAAGCTGGATCCACATTGTGTCTGTAATTACTGTTTGGGTGAGAGTCACTGGAGAAATGAGTGCCCGGTGTGGAAGAAAAAGTTGAAGCCTGTGTATTCGCCAGCAAAGTCATGCTGCTGCGTCTTTGCGTGCAGAGCGAAGTCGTGTCATTGCTGCTGTACGGGAGCACACAAAACCTTTCTTAGAGTCGGGGACTAAGGTTCCTGTGAAGGAGCAACAGTGGACTATTTCCTCAGTTAGTGAGGAGATTGATCCCGGTTATGCTGCATTTGTAGCTGATGGTCATGTTTCACTGGTTGGGAGTGACAGGAAAGTTCCTGTAAAGATATTGCGAGACTCAGGGGCGCTTGACTCATTTATTTATTGTGGACTCTGTGCTTCCTTTCTCCTCTGGGACAGACCAACCGTATTGCCAGTATTGTGTCCCGCGGAATGGGATTGTCACTTTTCTCGGATCTGGTGAAAGGTGAAGTGACCATGGGGGTGCGCCCTTCCTTGCCTATGGGGGGAGTGCACGTCATTCTTGGAAATGACCTGGCAGGAAATCGTGTGTGGCCTGTTTCGGTGGATACTGTTGTTGAGGACTCCCATCTTAAGGGAGGGGGTGTGACGACCCCTCCCAATCTGCCTGCCTGTCATGTCCTGCTCCTCTGTCTGCAGGTACTGGGAGTGGGCGGGTAGGTGGAGCTGGGAGGGTCGTCTGTCCCTGGCCATCTGGGTGTGGCTTAAGGAAGGCATAAAAGATTGCTCTCCTGGGAGTCTCACTCTCTCTCAGCTGGTCCTCCTGCAACCATCCACCATTTTGTTCTTTGTTTGGTTTGTTACTGTCATGGTCCGGCTGGGTCCTGGGGCCTTGGTGCCACTCTCGTGGCCTTTTTGTGTGTTTTGTTTTGTGCTTTGTGCTTTGTTTTATTATGGTAGTCTTGTTTGTCTGTTTTGCACTGTTCCCTGTTTTATTTTGAAAGTCTGGTTTTCTGTCTTGTCTGGTTTTACTTCCTGTCTTTTTGGTTTTCCCGCCCTTGTGATTGTCTGATTTGTTTCACCTGTTGTATCTCCTGTCCCTTGTTAGTCCTCGTTACCTCTTGTATTTAGTCTCTCTGTTTCCCTTGTCTGTTGTCGGATTCTTGGTTTCTGTTTGGTGGTTCTTGTCGTGTTCTGTCCTGCCTTAAGTGATTTCCTGGCTTATTAAAACTCTGTATACCTGCATTTGGGTC
Source organism: Perca fluviatilis (assembly GCF_010015445.1). Classification (NCBI taxonomy): domain Eukaryota; kingdom Metazoa; phylum Chordata; class Actinopteri; order Perciformes; family Percidae; genus Perca; species Perca fluviatilis. Next base: position 34,213,972 of record NC_053125.1, read on the forward strand.
CTGACCTTCTCTCCATCCTGACAGAAGAATCCGACCACAAATGGACCCAGCAGGTATGGACTTTATTCCGGTCATTCACCCGTTGGACTCTGATGGGGAGTTGATGATCTCCTTTTATCACTCCCTGCATGATAAGGATCCTGCCTTTGCTAGGCACCTCATGGAGGTACGCTGGCAGGCTGTGGAGCGGGAATTCAGCCTTCCAGTGGTCCATCAGCCTGAGCTATCCTGTGTACCTGAGCCGGAGCTAACCTGTGTACCTGAGCCGGAGCTAACCTGTGTACCTGAGCCGGAGCTAACCTGTGTTGCTGAGCCTGAACTGACCATCATGGACCCAGCAGAGAAGCTTCTCTTTACTAAGAAGGTGTTGGAGTTCGGTTGGACTGTACAGTGCCTTCTCTCCTCTGAGCCTGACCGACACCCCCCTCTCCTGAAGAAGCTCGCAGTTCTGCGGCAGTGGTTATCGGAGAGACCTTGGGTGAGTCACTTTGTTCCCCAGCTGGAAGGAATCAAGCAACGGCTAGAGTGCTTTCTACAAGCCACCTCCAGTGACTCACCCACCACCAGCCTGTCTCCTCCCCAGTCGGCAAACACTGTGGCCGTCGGTGCGTGCTTCGTCAGCCAGCCTGCCCAGTCACCTGCTTCTCCAGACCTCTCGTTGGACTGCCCAGACACTACCTGGTCAGCATACGCCCCCAACCACCAGCAGTCCTATGAGGGCACCCGCCTGGCTGTCTGCTGTGGGACCCGTGGAGGACGTAGACGGGGAAAAGGCCGTCGTGGCTCCCGCCGTCGTGGCTCCCGCCGTCGTGGCTCCCGCCGCCATGCTCCGCTCTTGACCCCGGAGTCCTCGCTCCCTAGCAACCCTCCTGACTCTGAGCTGACGTGCAGCCGCCCGGATTCGCCGCTGACCTGCAGCCGCCCGGATTCGCCGTTGATGTACAACCTCCCAGAGTCTGCGTCGCCCGACCTCCCAGACCTCCCAGAGTCTGCGTCGCCTGACCTTCCAGACCTCCCAGAGTCTGCGTCGCCCGACGCCACGCCTGCAGCCCAGTCGCCCGACGCCACGCCTGCAGCCACACCTGCAGCCACGCCTGCAGCCCAGTCGCCCGACGCCACGCCTGCAGCCACGCCTGCAGCCACGTCGGCAGCCCAGTTGCCCAACACCACGCCTGCAGCCACGCCTGCAGCTACGCTGGCAGCTCAGTCGCCTGCAGCCACTCCGGCAGCCCAGTCGCCCGACGCCACGCCTGCAGCCCAGTCGCCCGACGCCACACCTGCAGCCCATTCGCCGCTGACGTGCAGCCGCCCGGATCCACCGCTGACGTGCAGCCGCCCGGATCCGCCGCTGACGTGCAGCCGCCCTGCTTCGCTGCTGACGTGCAGCCGCCCGGGGTCACCGCTGACGTGCAGCTGCCCGGGGTCACTGCTGACGTGCAGCTGCCCGGGGTCGCCGCTGACGTGCAGCTGCCCGGGGTCGCCGCTGACGTGCGGCACTCCTGACTCTGAGCTGACGTGCCGCTCTCTTGACTCTGAGCTGACGTGCAGCTCTCTTGACTCTGAGCTGCCATGCAGCTCTCCTGTCCCTGGGCTGGCATGCAGCCCTCCTGCCTCTGGGCTGACGTACAGCCCCTTCCCAGTCTCTTGGCCAGCTAGCATCTCCCCTGAGTCCAGGCCAGCTAGCATCTCCCCTGAGTCCAGGCCAGCTAGCATCTCCCCTGAGTCCCTTGAGTCCCGGCCGTGTAGCGGCCCTCCAGAGTCCCTTGAGTCCCGGCCGTGTAGTGGCCCTCCAGAGTCCCTTGACTCCCAGCTAGCTAGCAGCTCCCCCGACTCCCAGCTAGTTAGCAGTTTCCCCGATTCGCAGCTAGCCAGCAGTTTCCCCGATTCGCAGCTAGCCAGCAGCTCCCCTGCCTCGCAGCTAGCCAGCAGCTCCCCTGCCTCGCAGCTGGTTAGCAGCTCCCCTGCCTCGCAGCTGGTTAGCAGCTCCCCTGCCTCGCAGCTGGTTAGCAGCTCCCCTGACTCACAGCTAGCTAGCAGCTCCCCAGGGTCCCAACTAGCTAGCAGCTCCCCTGACTCGCAGCTAGCTAGCAGCTCCCCAGGGTCCCAACTAGCTAGCAGCTCCCCTGACTCGCAGCTAGCTAGCAGCTCCCCAGGGTCCCAACTGGCTAGCATTCTCCCTGATTGCAGGCTAGTTAGCAGTTCCCTTGACTCTCTTGTCCCTAGTGTCCCCGAGTCCTCTCTTGTCCCTAGTATTCCCGAGTCCTCTCTTGTCCCTAGTGTCCCTGAGTCCCCTATTGTCCCTAGGTTCCCCGAGTTCACTAGTGTCCCCGAGTCCTCTGGTGTCCCCGAGCTCCCTAGTGTCTCCAGTGTCCCCGAGCTCTCTAGTGTCCCAGAGTCACCCAGTGTTCCAACGCTGTCCAGCGCCCCAGATCCCCGGCTGGCCAGCAGCCCTCCTGTTCCCCGGCGGGCTGGCTGCCCCCCTGAATCACGACGCGGGACCACCCCTACGACTTTGCCGGTCACTGGCGCCCCTGGGACTGCCCGGGAGACCCCCTCTGGGACTTCGCCGGCCTCCGGTGCCCCGGAGATCTCCTCTGGGACCTCCCCTGAGACCGTCCCTGTCTTCATCCCTGTCACTATCCTTGTCTCTGTCCCTGTCACTGTCCCTGTCTTTACCCCTGTTACTGTCCCTGTCTTCATCCCTGTCACTGTCCCTGTCTCCATCCCTGTCACCGTGCCCATCCTTGTCCCCGTCACCGTGCCCATCCTCGTTCCCGTCACCGTGCCCGTCTCTGTCCCTTTTACTCTCCGTGTCCCCATTACAGTCTCTGCCCTTAAGTCTGTCTCGTCTGAGTCCGTCTTGTCTGAGTCTGTCCCGTCTGAGTCTGTCCCGTCTGAGTCTGTCCCGTCTGTGTCTGAGTCTGTCCCGTCTGAGTCTGTCCCGTCTGTGTCTGAGTCTGTCCTGTCTGAGTCCGTCTTGTCCAAGTTTGTTTTGCCCCAGTCCGTCCTGTTTGTGTCTGAGCCTGTCCTGTCTGAGTCCGTCTTGTCCAAGTCTGTTTTTGCCCCAGTCCGTCCTGTCTGTGTCTGAGCCTGTCATGTCTGAGTGCGCGTCTGTGTAGCCCCAGTCGTTCCCGTCCGTGTCTGTTCTGTCTGCGTCTGTTTTGTCCCTGTCTGTTTCGTCTGTGTCGGTCCCGTCCTGGTCTAGTGGCCCCTCTCTGTTTCCCCAGTCCTCTCCGGCCCTCTGTGTTTCCTGTGCCCCCGGCTCTCTGTGTTCCCTGTGCCCCCGGCTCTCTGTGTTCCCTGTTCCCCCAGGTCCTCTCTGTTCCTTGTGCCCCGGGGCCCTCTGTTTCCCTGAGCCCCGTTTGACCTTTTTGTCCCCTTGTTGGTTCCTCCTCCGGTCCCCCTCTGCCCTCCCGGGGTTGGTCTGTCTATGGCCGCCAGGGGGCGTCCGTCGGGGGTACTGTCATGGTCCGGCTGGGTCCTGGGGCCTTGGTGCCACTCTCGTGGCCTTTTTGTGTGTTTTGTTTTGTGCTTTGTTTTATTATGGTAGTCTTGTTTGTCTGTTTTGCTCTGTTCCCTGTTTTATTTTGAAAGTCTGGTTTTCTGTCTTGTCTGGTTTTACTTCCTGTCTTTTTGGTTTTCCCGCCCTTGTGATTGTCTGATTTGTTTCACCTGTTGTATCTCCTGTCCCTTGTTAGTCCTCGTTACCTCTTGTATTTAGTCTCTCTGTTTCCCTTGTCTGTTGTCGGATTCTTGGTTTCTGTTTGGTGGTTCTTGTCGTGTTCTGTCCTGCCTTAAGTGATTTCCTGGCTTATTAAAACTCTGTATACCTGCATTTGGGTCCTGACCTTCTCTCCATCCTGACAGTTACACCTTACAACACACATCACACCATTCCATCACTCATCCACACATGGCAAACACGACTGATGTCTATGACATTTACACACCCCACTATTGCATTTATGTTTAGTTAATTTGTGTTATTAGTATATTTAGTTAAATAAACTACATTTTTGTTAATCTATCTGTGTGTGACCTCCCTTTTGTTGCCGGCCTTGAGCCAAGCGGTAACACTGTGAACAGATGTGAAGGTCTCCTTGGTCCACGCTGCCCTCTGCTGGACTCAGAGTGAATCTAACTCTTCACCTCCAGACTCTTTAACCAGCTGTCTAGGACCAATCTGTTTAGTTAGATGTCTGCCTGTCTAATGTGAAGAAACGTCACTGCTGGACATAGAACCCAGTTTGATTAAATAATAGTAACTCAACAACTGTGTAATATCTCAGTGGAAGAATCTTGAGAATCTTATGTTCAATTAAACCCTCTTTTTATCAGCACATTAAAGACATATCAGCATGATCTCATTCTTTCATCCAGCTCATGCAGAGACCACTCGGTTAAAACCCTTTTACCGTCTTTATCAACATGCAGGGCAGCATTAGGATTGGGCCACAGAACTACTTGGTTAGGTTTAGGATGAGATTGTGATTTGGGTTTAATTAAGTAGGCCTACATTTGTGATTGTTTCGAACATGACGTTATGATGATATATGAATATGTAAATAATAGCTTAGTATTGCAGGGCACCATAAAAGGTTACACTACACGTTATGGTAGGGTTAGTTTAATATACAACTCAATACAATATATGTAGTCGGGGGTCCCTGATCGTGTCTCTTTCAGGTTAGGGGTCCTCGGCCTAAAACACACTGAGGACCCCTGAGCTAGATGATACTGAACAGCTGTTCACTGCCTGTTATTTTGTTCATTTTGAGGTGTTCTGTTTCAAAGGCCATATGTTTGCTTTTACCTAATATATTTCTGACCTGCGAATATAAAATAAAAAAACTGTTTCCTGAAAACGTCATCAGTGACACACGTGACGAGGAAGTTTCTGGTTAGACGTTAATGTCCGGATATGTTACTCACCACCGAGGTTTCTCCCTAAAAGGGAGCTTTTCCTCGCCACTGTCACACTGAATGCTTGCTCTTGGGGGAATTACTAGAATTGTTGGTTCTTTGTAAATTACAGTGTGGTCTAGACCTACTCTATCTGTAAAGTGTCTCAAGATTACTCTTTTATAAGTTTTAATACTATAAATAAAATTGAATTGAATTAAATTTAATCTGATCTTATATGACCAACATTTCAAATGGAGGAATCATCTCTGCAGCTGCTGCTGGGTAAGTTCAACTTAATGTTTCTGGGTTTGTCAGTTGAAATAACAGAAATTAATAATTTAATTAATAATTTAATTTAGAATACTGCTAAAAAAAAAGAAATTGGGCTGGTTGGTAAAACAATGCAAATTAGCAACCCAGTCTAACAGCAGTTTGTGAAATGTTCACATAATTTAATCTACTGATTCGTGTACACGGACAAGTTGATCTTGTTTTTTTTTGGTGAGATCGGCACGTTTTTAAACTAATGTATTTCAATCTTTCATGATCACAGCACGATTCTTTCTGCCAGTCAGCTGCAGCAGAGAAGCTGGATACAGCTTTGCTATTATTGGTATTTTTAGCCCAATAACCGCTGTCTTAATCAACATTTATTCATCAGATCTTATCATAGTTTATATGTATTTCTGTTAATGTTGTTATTTCGGTCTTATTGCCAGAAAAGCTGGATTGCTTTGTTATTTATTGATATTTTTAAAACTATAACGCTACATCTATCTTCATTTATTTAGATGTTATCATAGTATACATTTCTTTATTTTAATAATATTATTTTGGTCACATTATGGGTGAAATATTACAGTATGCTGTAAGACAGAACACTACAATATGGGCCGAGCGGGGCGCGACATTATGAATCCCACTATGGCCATGGCGATTTTAATTTTTTAATTTTTATGTTTATCCGAGGTGTTGTCTGAAGAGATGCATTTTTAGCCTTTGGTGGAAGATGCGTAGGTTTTCGGCCATCCTGATGTCGCAACACATTCTCACACCCAACTCGTAAGATAAGGACGTTCGGTCAGGAGCCTTTCTCGTTCTTATTGACGTTAAAAGTCTCCTTTAGCATCTCATGTAAACGTGCTTGGTCGCCACTATTGCCAACGGGGAAAGGATGCCTCAAAAGCCGGGAAACGGCCGCGGGTGAAGCGCGACAATAACGGAATCGCGGAGGTTGGGTTTAGGAGAAAAACAACCGGGAAAGGACGCCTCAAAAGCCGGGAAACACAATGCCACACGCTGGGCGCGAACCCTGTTTTACCCATCCGCCACCCCAGCCAACCTCCTTACGCAGCAATTTCCCCTTACATACCACTCGCTAAATCCCATTCAACTGCGGCTCTCCCCAGTACGTTACACAAATACGCCGAAGGGTGCCTTTATCGTTGCATCAGATGCTGAAGGACGCTGCCCAAACGTACTTATTTTACGAGTTCGGAATGAGAACGGGCTGGATGTCGATAGGGAGCTCGTCCACCATTTAGAAGTCAGGACAGCAAGTCTGGATTTTGTTGAGTGGTTAGTTGTCCCTGTGTGTGAGGGGGCAGCAAGCAGGTCGGCTGATGCAGTGCGGAGTGGGGGGGTTGGGGTGTAGGGTTTGACCATGTCCTGGATGGTCAGGGGATAGGATCTGTACAAATGGGGTTACGGTTCCTTGAGTAAGCATGGACACCTGGCTAATAAATGCTTAGATGGGTTTTGGCGTGGCCATAGTGGGATTCATAATATCGCGAGCGGGGTGCATTCTAAGCCCATATCCCACAATGCAATGTGGTGATTCATATCAGAGTTTAACTTTGAAACTCTTTCAATAGTTTCTCTATTACATAATGGATTGATGGCACTGCCAAGCTCTACCTTTTGCAGGGTGGTAGGGGAAGACTCATCCCTGATTGGCTGGCCCTGACATTCTTACCCTAACCATAACCAATCCCACTCCTCTTGCCTAAACCTAACCAACCCAACCAGAGCAGGCAACAAGTACTAGCCATTCAGGGATGAGTCCCCTAATGAATATTTATGAGTCTTCCTCTACCATCCTGCTAAAAAGATTTCGGGGGCAGACAGGGAGAGACCAGCTGCTGCTGACTGACATAAAAAGCCTCACTAACTGAGGCTGAGTTTGTATTCAGGGCGGGAAAGTCGTCACAGACAGTCAGACTGTTGTACTTGACAAAGCAGCAAATACAAGCACTTTCATCAGTGGATCATATACTCAATCACCGTTGTTTTAACTCACTTTTTGATAGATTGGTACTTTCTAGACCAGTGGTTCTCAACCTTTTTTGTGCCAGCGCCCCCCTATCCATTATCCAGGTCCCTAACGCCCCCCATCAAATATTATGTAGGCTAATTGCCCTGGATATTAATGATTACGCCCTAATATAGGCCTATTATTGTCGTTACTATTGTTATTAAAAATAATCAATAAATCAAATCATTGAATGACAAACAACACATGTATTAGTTTCCCAGGTATCAAAAAGCCATGTGAATAGAAATATTTACAGTTTTTTTTTAAATGCAACCATTTGACATTCAAATTAAATAACAGCAGCCAATCAGAACTACTAGATATGTAACATTCAAACTATAATTAGGTATTATCAAAAGGCCTGCTGCATGGTGTGAACCTCAGCACCTTTATAAGATGACTATAATTTGAATGTCCTTTTTGGTTGTGAAGTGACCTTGGGTGTCATGAAAGGCTTTAAATAAAATGTATTATTATTATTATTATTATTATTATTATTATTACAAACACTAACAGTAGCCAATCAGAAACAGCTAGCAATTTAACATTCAAATCTATTTTTTATTCAAATTGTTCCAACGGAAAACAAGCTTGCACTTATCATGGGGTAAAAGCAGGATTACACGCACGCACACCACACACACACACACACACACACACACACACACACACACACACACACCACACACACACACACACACACACACACACACACACCACACACACAGAAACAAGGTTTTCATTTTGGTGATGACAAACGACTTGAAGAACGACACCTACTGCCGAATGGAAATAAGTTTACAACCTTTGAAAGTTAGTGAGAGCCCTTTGTTAATGCTTAGAAGAGTATAAGTTAGAAGAGTCTAGGTTAGAAGAGTCTAGGATTGAAGAGTCTAGGATTGAAGAGTCTAGTGGTGTGTCTCAAATCGCGCACTTCTGTACTTATACTAACTATTTGAGTACACTCAAAATTTAACTCGTCGAAGTGTGGTAAATGCAGTGCACTACAAGTACCCGGATGGTGCACTCATAACGGTGAAAAAGTTGAGTGTGGATCGATGGACACTTTCCACACTCAACTGTCGCCATCTTGGCTACGTAGCGGAAGGGGCGGAGCTAACAAAAGGTGAAAAACTTTCGATAATGGCGGCCGAATACGCGACAGCGAGACCCAAATGTAAGTTCAACATTAGTCTTTTTGCTATACTTGTTTAACATATACGCAACCTGTTTATGTATGTGTGGTTAATTTTGCAGTCAGTGATGATTTTTTTACCGCGAATTATAACGTTTATTTGCATCGTAATTTGACGTGCTATCAAGCTAGCTTTAGCTAACCTTAGCTAGCTAACAGCGGCGAAGTTACCGGTTCTTCTATACTCTTTGGTTTAACCACTGGCAAATAAGTTATAACCTAGCTAACGTTACATGTGTTGTGGTATACGGTTGTTGTTTTTAAACTATCGTCCTCACTGTAGACGATTTTAGCGTTAGTGTGATCTGGTAAATATACATTAAGCTGCCAACGTTAGTAGTAATGTTACAGTACGTTAATGTATGCTATGTTATATCATATTAACAGTGCTGTTTCTGTCCTGATCTGACTTATATAATCGTTAGGGACACGGACAATGCTGCCAACTTGAGCCAAGTCCTCCTCTGCTGAAAGGGGAGGGGGCGGGCAGACAGCGGGGGAGGAGAAGAGAGAGGATTTCCTGCGGGGTATTGTGGACAGCACTGTGCACTGTCAGTGTGCAAAGGCTCTGGCTAAACCACGATCAGATGTCCCGCTTGTGAGCCAAAAGAGGAAGACAAGGGCCTCGATGACGGGTCCCACGCCGTGCCGAGGATGTACCGTTAAAGGATCCTGCTGGAGAGTCTGAAGTCCACCCTCATATCACTTTCCCCATCAAAATACAGGGCCAGCAATGAATAGAACAATAGGATCTATTTAAATGTCTATTGTGTTGCCTCTGCTTTCACTCTTGTATTTTCACTGTAATTAATAGCTATTGCAATAAACACCCTTTATATAAACATATAATATGACTATTTTCTATGTTAACGTTATATGTCAGTTGGACACCATTTTAATTGCTCCAATTTTGCTAAATAACTCAAAATGGCCATTTGTGGTTATTTATTTTTGTTTACAATGAATTAAGAGCAAAAGCATGAATATCATCATACCTGGATGTTTACGGTTGCATAAAACAGAGGGCAACAATAAAAACAATCATTCATTTTGATGAACAAGGCAGAAATGTATGGTGACAACAGGTGGTGGGAATGCTCTGCCCTGGGTATAATTCACAACTTCACAGAAGAAGAAGGAGGAGGACTGAGATGTTTTGATCGTCACTTCCGGTAAGTACAAAAGGCAGTGCGCGATTTGAGACAATACTCCTCCGTCAGCGATTTGAGACACACTATAGGTTTGAAGAGTCTAGGTTTGAAGAGTCTAGGTTTGAAAGTCTAGGTTTGCTATCGCCTGTCTTGCGAGTAAATAGCAGAAAAAAACGTTTGGAGAAGCGCAACCCCACATCGCGCTGCGTTTTGAGGAGGTGGAGTCCCGTACAGTAAACAGTGACATCTCTTCCTCTATCGCTTCAACAAGAAAGTTTTAAAACAGCAAACACAAGCCCTGAATTGCCCGGGAGTTTGGGGGACAGCTAAATGTTTGCCAAACAACAAAGCACAGTCGATATCTCTCGCTCGTAAAAAAAATAAAAAAATCTCTCGCTCGTCTCTTTTCTCTTTTTCTTCGTGAAATTAAGCTGCCCTCAGGTACAGTAGGAAACGTTGGGTTCTATAAAAGATCTGACGAAAAACTGTTACTGTGAAATATAAAGTCTACTTGTGCTACATTGGGGGGATTAAAGAATACATCAGGACGTCGCACCACCCTGCGGCGATTGCTATTTTTTCTGAACGCAGCTTCACGCTGAAATACGGAGCTCATTTAAGACGATGCTCTGACTTCCGTTTCCGGTTGAACAGCGACGGGGCTGCGCCGAACAATGATCCACCGTCTCGTCCAGTTGCAGTGCCGTGAACTGGCAGGTTTTAATGTTGCAGAAAACAGTTTTTTGCAAGTAGTTTAAGTGTAAACATGTATTGTTATTGTGAATCTTTGGTTTAAACTAGCTTTCAAACAAACGCCCCCCAAGGGCACCTCAACGCCCCCCTTTCCAAAATATTGCTTCCAACGCCCCCCATCATCTTCTGAACGCCCCCTGGGGGGCGGTACCGCCCCCGTTGAGAAACACTGTTCTAGACTGTTAACTAGATTAACATGTTATGGACAATAACTTTAAACGCTGCATTCTTAATTAAAATATTAATTCAATTATTAATAATTCCTGTTTTTAAAAGTGCCTTTATAAATTCATTTATTTAAAAGACGGGAGCAGAGGAGAGTTGCTGTCAGCTCCTGCCTGCCCCTCTATGCAATCTGTCTCACTCGTTCCAGTCTATATATGGTTTCACCGCGAGGAAAAGGAAGTAGACATGAATCAAGCTCACTCCTGTAGCCAATCATGCTTTAAACTGAGGTTAGGACCTCCTACCTCATTAACAGAAATACAGAAATAAATAAATACATTTAGGTGGACTAAAATGTAGAAATAAATTTAAAGCATTAAGTAATTTATTTCTTTTTTTCTGTATTTTTTATATATTTATTTATGCATTAATTTATTTATTGAGACTTAATTCATGTTCCATCCTCCATAATTTTGAAGTTTAACTTTGAAACTCTTTCTATAGTTTCTCTATTAAATAATGGATTAATTAATACATTTGAAAACCAATTTAATAATTCCTGTTTTAATGTACAAATATAATTAAATAATTATATTCATTTCAATTTCCAAGACCATGGAGGTCCTCTGTCAAGTTTGAGAATAGAATGAAAAAGATTGAATGCGTATTTCAATATTTTGTCTGATATCAATATGTGTCTGTTTTTCTGTTTTGATGTCTTGTTTCATGTAAAAGCTCAAACTAACCTGAGGTTGATTTCTCTTTAGTTGTGACTTCACTGCTGGCCAGCCCAACTAACCAAGGTCAGTAAACTCCTCCTGTCACATCTGGTAGACAAGACAATGGTTGAGGAGCAGGGGCGGATCTACAGGGGGGCAAGGGGGGGCAGCTGCCCCCCCACTGTAGGGCCTTGCCCCCCCAGCTGCCCCCCTAACTTTGGCATTCAAAAAACTTTGCTTGTAAAAACAAACTGCCACTATGTGCACAGGCTTCTTAAAACATTGAAACAAACAATTAATTTATATTAATTCATAATAAATAATAATTGTAGATGTAATCTTAGCCCCCTGCCCCTCAAATACTTAGCTACGTCCCTGCATCAAACGTGCAGAGCAGCGTTCGCACATTCAGGCTCGCACACAGCGAGTCTGCTGCGGTGTGGGGCCCTGCATCCCGGCAAAGACTGGAGCGACTGAGCTGCCCCCCCTCCCCGAGCCTCTCAAAGTGAAGTCTGTTTCCCAGGTGAAGTTAAAACACACGTTTCATCTAAAGTTAAATTTGTAATAATTATAATGTCTGCTAAAGGCGAGTCAGTATCAACAACAGCGCGTCTGTTAGCCAAAAGTCAAATTGCTCCCTCGTGGGTTGTAAGCGCATTCTGCTGTTTGATTAGTTTGATTTCAGTAAAGACAAGAAGAGCATAATACAGAATATTACAAACTGGCATGTTTGAATTCATAACGTTTACAGAGGGTCGCCGTTTCGGTGGCGTTACGTTACAACACACTACACAGTGCTTGCTGAGACCGATCATTTGTATATGATTAGTTAAGGAGTAGGCTACTATAAAATCCACTTCCTCTCACATATCACGGCAATACGGCTGCACAAATTAAACCAGGCAACATACTTTACTGTCAAACTGGGAAAACAACAAATACAACGGGATTAAGAAGGCTAGTCTAAACATAACTGATGTGTGCATGTAATAAATCTCGTCTGATGTTATGTTTTTCAGGCTACTTATTAGCTACAGGGCCCTACAGTGTAATGTAATACAAGAATAACAAGAGCTTTTCACATCTTGACTTTTGCAGGCCAGAGTAGCTGGAGATATTAGCTGAAGCCTAAAAGTGGGGATATTGCCAGCCAAGAAAATCCTGAGTAGTGCACAGGAGGAAGAGGAGGAGGGAAATGAAGAAGGAGAAGACAGTAAACTGGAGAGACCAGGCAGGTCAGAGCAGGAGAAGACCACAGAAGGAGATGCAGAAATGAGTGAAAGAGAAGAGGGAAAGGAAGAATTGACAGTGAGGGATGAAGAGGAGGCTGCAGGTTCAGAGAGAGGGACAGAGGCAGAGAGTGATCAGGAGGATGAAGATGACAGAGAGGAAGAGGAGGCTGCAGTAACCCCTGGACCATATGGTTGGTTTATATTCTCCTTACATATAAATTGCAGTACAGTAACATAACATGTCCTGTGACATGATGTGTTTTCAGTTTTTGGCTATTTCCATTCTGTTGTATATGTTATAGGGTTAGATATGTAAATATTTACATATACAACAACAGTTCACTCTTCTCAAGACACTTTACAGATAGAGTAGGTCTAGACCACACTCTTTAAGTTACAATGACCCAACAATTCTCCCAAGAGCAAGCATTTGGTGCAACAGAAACATCAGACATATCCAGGGTCTTGGTGGTCGCTGGTTACATACAGATGGATACAGATATAGAGAATTATGATTCATAATAATGGTAATTATAGTAACAAAAAAGATAATGGAACTATGAATAGAAATAATAGTTGTAGCAGTTTAGGGCGTAGCAGTTTAGGGCATAGCAGGGCGTTGCGGGGCGTAGTAGGGCATATCAGTTTATGTATGAGGGTTTCCATGTACCGTCTTCCCCTGCCACCCTACCAAGATCTCTTGCTACCCCTTTGCCCCCCCATGTAAAATTTTCTAGATCCGCCACTGTTGAGGAGGGGAAGTTTATGAATACATTAAAACTCTAAATGCAGTTTTGATAGCAGCAGTGCACACAGACTGGAGAGAGAAGATACAACTGAAGATAAAATAAAATAAAAACAATTAAAAACCAGGGACGTTTCAAATGATGCACTGGCTGCTAGAAAAAGAGGAAACACTCTTTTATTTTTTTATTTTGAAGGATGAGAGTGGTTGGAAGGATACTTTCTACTCAATCTGAGTAAGGTATTCTGAATACTTGGATTACTTCCACATTGAATTGCGTTTTATAAGTGTAGGAATGCGGCATCACATACAGCTTAAACAGGCCTATAATGGTGTGTTTTTCTGTTCCAACTGGTTGAATGTGTACCTGAACAGGCAGATAGATTGTTGTATTTGTAGTACAACAATCAACAATCAATTGTAGTAAAACCGAACTGCATACTACAAACATCTACCACAGTCTAAGCTACCATGAGCTAATTTTAGCTACCGTTAGCTAGCATGTCAAACGGGGCTAGTCAGTCTTTCAACGGCTCTGGAGCTAGTAAATCAGCACGTAGGAGAATGTAAAGTCACACGACAACGTTAAAATAGCAAGGTGACCAGTAAAACTACAGCAGATGACTACCCTTGGCTAATTAAAAAAACTAACTTACTTTAAGATGCTTCTCCAGGTTGGAGGTGGAGAGATTTGGACGCTGAAAGGAGGTTGATTGCTGGCAAGCAGAAGTTGCAATGCACAGTAACATTTCCTTCTCCCTGTTCTTTCTTTAATGTGAAATGCTGTTTGAATTTCCAAGATAGAAACGCATTCCTGCCATGGCTAAGTTGTGCCGGTTCCGGCTCCACTGTGACTGATCACGCAAATAGCTCATTTTTTCATTTTCATATTGGGGCTTCTGGGAAATGCATGGAGATGCCTTAAAGGTCTCATGAGATGGTGCTCTTTGGATGCTTTCATATAGACCTTAGTGGTCCCCTAATACTGTATCTCAAGTCTCTTTTATATAGACCTTAGTGGTCCCCTAATACTGTATCTGAAGTCTCTTTTATATAGGCCTTAGTGGTCCCCTAATACTGTATCTGAAGTCTCTTTTATATAGACCTTAGTGGTCCCCTAATACTGTATCTGAAGTCTCTTTTATATAGACCTTAGTGGTCCCCTAATACTGTATCTGAAGTCTCTTTTATATAGACCTTAGTGGTCCCCTAATACTGTATCTGAAGTCTCTTTCATATACAGTACAGGCCAAAAGTTTGGACACACCTTCTCATTCAATGAGTTTCCTTTTATTTTTATGACTATTTACATTGTAGATTCTCACTGACGGCATCATTATGTACTTAACAAAAAAGTGTGAAATAACTGAAAACATGTCTTATATTTTAGATTCTTCAAAGTAGCCACCCTTTGCTTTTTTATTAATAAGGGGGAAAAATCTACTAATTAACCCTGACAAAGCACACCTGTGAAGGTAAAACCATTTCAGGTGACTACCTCATGAAGCTCATTGAGAGAACACCAAGGGTTAGCATGTCATAATTTGTATTCTGAATACGTAACACCGTTACATGTATTCCGTTACTCCCCAACACTGAGGATGGATAATAAGATGGTGATGTCAGGAGGATTATTGAGCCAACGTAATTAATAAATACAGAAACCTGCAGATATGGTTTGTTAGCTCACTGACTGAATTACAGAGAGGATTCAGCAGAATATGAGGAATGTGGACGAAATAAGCCTTAAAATGCAAATCATCTTCTATAACTGCGTCTTTCTCTCCCTCCTCCCTCCAGCCTCTCTGACTGTGAGTCCCAGCAGCTCTCAGATGTTTGAAGGACAGCCTGTCTCTCTGAGCTGTGAGGAGGACGACAGCTCTGCTGGATGGACTCTGAGGAGGAACACAACCAGAGACACCAGGACTCAGTGTGGAGATGGAGGTGACTCTGGCTGGGGAAAACCTGCTGGTTCTTCCTGTAAAATCAGCTACATGGCCCCATCGGACAGTGGAGTTTACTGGTGTGAGTCCAGAGAGGGAGCAACCAGTAACAGCATCACCATCACTGTCACTGGTAAGATCAGACTGTGGAGTCAGTATTGATGAAGCTGTGTGTGAATGGATGACATGCTGTAGTTTGTCTCTGTGTTGAGGTGGACCAGTGATCCTGCAGAGTCCTGTCCTCCCTGTGATGGAGGGAGAAGACCTCACTCTGACCTGTAAAACAAAGACATCCTTCATCCTCTCAGCTGATTTCTATAAAGATGGCTCCTTCATCAGGACTGAGCCTGCAGGTCACATGACCATCCACCATGTTTCCAGGTCTGATGAAGGCCTCTACAAGTGTCTCATCAGCAGTGTTGGAGAGTCTCCACCCAGCTGGGTCTCTGTCACAGGTGAGGAGGTTAAAGGTCATCATTCATCTCAGGGTGCGTTCACACCTACAGTTCGGTAGACAGTGTTACATTTTTGATTTGGTTAGGTTTGTGTTCACACTGCACTTTGTCAAACACCAAACATTGTCTTTGAGATAATAATGGTGTGTGGTCATAATAGGTTATGGATTATCCCTTAAATCAGAATGAGGTCGGTAAATTGTGTGTAAGGTTTAAACTGCACGCTTGTTATGAACAGAGAGCCCTCGTACAAAATGGTTAAAAAAACTAAAACAGCTCAGGTGTGAAAGCACCCTAACACACCGTCTGCTATTTGATCTTTTCTTAAACCAAGGGAATTCAAGCCATGTCCACACGGCTTCATCGTCCAAACGAAGGCTCAAGGGCAGCGTTTAAAAAGATTTTTCATCCTGGGACCAGGTTTTAAAAAGTGCGTCTTCAGGCGTTTACAGGATTGGTTTGGACGATCGGTCTAAACGATGCTAAACATGCGTTTACACCAAAAGGTGTCTGCGTGTGGATGGCCCCTCATTCAAACGCACAAGTTCAAAGTCTAAAGCTTCACATAGAAAAGGAAGAACAGTGTAATGACTGAACATGTTATCTACTTACTTTTATTTATGTGGTTTTAATTATATTCTTTTGTTCATTTTAGAGAAACCCACGACTACAAGTCCTCCTCCAACCTCCTCCAGTCCTGATTCTTCGTCTTTTTACCCCATGTTGTGGTCCGTTCCAGTCGGTGTTCTGGTTCTCCTGGTTCTCCTGGTTCTCCTGGTTCTCCTGGTGAGACGATGCAGCGGAAGGAAACGGAAAGGTTAGTCTCCGATGACAAAAAAGACGAATAATGTTACATTTAAACATCACATTTTACTGTTGATACTGTATGTTCTAATAATATTTCTGAATTTTAGCGAAGTGTTCAAAAAAAGATGAGAAATAAATGTTCAACTCCAATTAAAAACTGTTTCTTTAAGTCAAACCTCCGTTTTAAAATCACTTTTCTGTTGTTGACAAATCACCACGAGGGCCCTTTAGCATGCTCCGGAGCTTTTGATAGAATCCCATAATCTTCCTCATGTTTCCATCTTTACGGATGTCTCTTTAATGGATAAAATGATTGAAACTTTGGTTCATTTCATCTGAAGTAGAAGCTGAAGATGATGACGTCACATACAGTGATGTCACAATATCGAGACGGAGCAAAGGTAAAGATATTTTTATTGATTTTCAGAAGAAAACCGTGTGAGTTCTTGTTTTAATGTCCTGAAAGGACGTTTTGGGAAAAGAGCATTTTATAAAATAGGGATATTTTAACAGTCACAGTGTAAGGTCTATTTTAATAGATAATAGGGTGTGTTGTGCTTGTCATGAGAGTCTGGGTGTTTTGTACCCTGTGGTTAACACGTCTAACAGCTATAAACACCTCTAACAGCTCTAACAGCTATAAACAGCTCTAACAGTTTTAACAGCTCTAACAGTTTTAACAGCTCTAACAGTTTTAACAGTTCTAACAGCTCTGTGGTCGTCCAGTTTCCTGTTTCTCATAGCAACCCTTCAGCTGAGTGGGGGTCTGTTCACGCTTCACTGCAGGCCACAGGACTAAACATAGATGATATATAAACTATAAATTTGCAGATTTATATATCTCTGTATGTTATGATCACTTACAATATATCTGAAAGTAATGGAATATGTTCATGTAAAGAGTAAAATGCCGTTGTTAAAGGAACACGCCGACTTCTTGGAACTTTGTCTTATTCCCCGTATCCCCCAGAGTTAGATAAGTCCATACATACCCTTCTCATCTCCGTGCGTGTTGTAACTCTGTCTGAAGCCCCCACCGCTAGCCTAGCTTAGCACAGATCTTGTAGGTAACCGCCTCCATCTAGCCTACTGCTTCCAATAAGTGACAAAATAACGCCAACATTTTCCTATTTACATGTTGTGATTTGTATAGTCACAGCATGTACAAATAACAAGGTCACATGACACATGAGTGATTAGCGAAACACCTGAAAAGCACCGTTGTTACTCTCTTCTCCTCACCATGAGGCTTCTCAGGTGCTGCGAGCTAGACTCCACCCTAGTAGCAGAAGTAGCAGTGCTTCGCCTTCTGAGAATATAGTTCCCAGTATGTATACGGTTAGAAGATGGCTGTGTGTCATGTGACCTTGTTATTTGTACACGCTGTCACTACCCAAAGTGAGTAGAGTGCAGATTTGAGTAGCGCATGCTCAGATTTAAACGGTTTACGGCATAACGTGTCTTACTGAAATTTGTGTAATCTGTAGAAAAATAAACTTTTCTCTTTGCATGCAATAACAGAAGATGGAAATCATTTCAAAAACGTTTTAGCTATCTATGATTGTTTGGTTGCTAACGTTAGCTCAAAACGCCATTAGCATCTTGTAGGCTACTTGTCGCAAAGTGACGCATGCGCAACTCAAATCTGCACTCTACTCACTTTGGGTAGTGACACACCCTGTGACTCTACAAATCACAACATAAATAGGAACATGTTTGCATTATTTTGTCACTTATTGAGAGCAGTAGGCTAGATGGAACCAGTTACCTCCAGGATCTGTGTTAAGCTAGGCTAGATGGAGCCGGTTACCTCCAGGATCTGTGCTAAGCTAGGCTAGCGGTGGGGGCGTCAGACAGAGTTACAACACGCAGGGAGATGAGAAGGGTATGTATGGACTTATCTATCTCTGGGGGGTACCGGGAATAAGACAAAGTCCCAATAAGTCGGCGTGTTCCTTTAAGGAAACCTCACGAGCAGCACGACTCACATTCACATATGTGAAGAAGGTTCTGGAGACTTTGATGACTTACACAGAAGCATTTAATCAACTCTGGATCATCAGGAGAATCAGGAAAACAGTCCAGTTAAACCACGTTAAAGTGTAATGCCTCCCAACTCTGAGGGTCTGGGAGTCTCTAGACCTCGTTCTGACCTTTAAAATCTGGTCTGAGTGATCTGATGACAAGTAGACAGCAGAATCTTTCTCCAAATGCTTCCTGATTGATCTCACCTCCCCGCTCTATGCAAATAAACACGCACATCATTTCTGTTTAAGCACACAGATATCAAAAGGGCTTGAGCAGCTTCCTTTTATCTTCCTACAGAGAAAGTGACCTTTTTTAAATAAATGAATATAGGCATTTATATTCCTGTTTGCACACAGCTTTCCTGTCAAACAAATATATTTATTAAATAAAGAATTCAAATATCAGGTCGGGAGATTTCCGAGTTCTCCTGCCGGCTGGCCTCCCTCTCTCCCTCCATTTCCCTCTGTCTCTCTCTCTCCCCCTATCTCCATCCCTCTCCCCCTTTCCCTCTCTCTTTCCTTCTCTCTTGTTTCCTCTCTCTCTCTCCCTCTCTTTCTAATAATAATTTTCCACCGTCAGTTCTTCTAAATATATAATTTATTTGAAACTAGTAGCATAGGAAACCTATGCCTGCTCTCATGATGAGCCTAGTGAATACTAAAGCCCAAAGTCTCTGAGTGAACAGATTATTATGTAGTAATGTGTTGAGTATTATTATTAACAGTTGGGAGTGTAGAGGGAATTAATAGAAATTGATAAGGTTTGTGTTGTGTTAATATATTTACCATTTTGTTAAAAAAAGGGTTAGGTTTAGATAAATATAAAATTATTTATTAATCCTTTGACCTTAATTTCACTTATGCCCCCACCCCCCAAAATGTCTGTGTACGGCCCCTGTTCCTGTTTGCATACAGGCTGGTTGTGTGTTTATTAATGTCAGTTGTTAGTCTCATACTCATGAATTAAATCATACATTAAAAACTTGCTGTGAATTGAAAACAGTGCTGCTTACAGTCTGTCTGTGTGTCGACAAATGTACGCATGGAGGAGTCGTGTTATGTTGCTGCTGATGAAGACCCGACATTTCCTGATTTTACCATTTCATAATAAAAGCATTTCAATAAGAAAATAACGGGGAGGCTTTTATTGTGAAGAATTCATAGGAAATGAAACCATTTCACAGCGGCTGATTTGAGTTTGCCAGCGTTCTCCGTAGCAAAAACAAAGCTGTGTAACTCTGGCAATAGAAGACTAATAAATAACTAAAGGAGATGACGTAAGAGCAGGAATATCTGGAGTAATATCCTTCATATTGGTGGATTCTGGGACTTTTTACTAAAAATAACGTTACTGTATACCGGTGGCTGGCTTTTCCAATGAACAGCGCTGCAGAGAGCTCCCAAGAGCAGCAGCACAGTAACACAAAAGTATCAACAACAGTATGATATTAACATCCTAAACACATGATTTAGTGGTTTCTGGCATGAGAAATACTTTGGGTAGTTCTGCTCACAGTTGAGTAGGCAGTCCTAATGTGGCCCAGGACACATTTTCCGTTCTCACTGTTAATAAGAATGTGGAGTGTTTTCAGCTGTACTTAGAGCTGTTCTCTTGTGTTAGAAACAGGGTGCAAGAGGCATAAATCTCTCGCTCAAGCTGTCAAGTTTGTGTTAGGCAAATATATTGAGACGCTCAACTAAATTTAGTTCAGTCTCTTTCTGGGAAATTGACACACTTTTACATTATTTTGTGTGTTAATAACCAAGTGTTGTTTGTGCGAAACCCTGAGATGTTGACACCGTGAGTTGTTCCTCCTGTGGTCAACATGTCTCTAAAAAAGATCAGCTCTGTGAGTGTGAAGTCCATTTCACATGAACTGGGTTTCCTATAAGCCCTGCCATCAGCAACAAGTGTTAAGAAGAAAAGAAAACGGACATTCTAAGTTGTACTTCCCCTTATGTAGACTTTGACACGTGTCTTAAAGCTATATCCTGATATTTGCTGCTAAAATGTATTTACTATTAAGTCATTTTCTAATACTATTGAAAAAGTTTTATTGACTTTAGTAAAATTTAAATAATCAATGTCATTTCTTTTCCAGAGAGTTATTCATTTGCAATCTACTCCGGGTTGAGAACAGAAGAGGCCGATCCCAGCGGACAAATAGGGATCAAAGACAAGAAATCAACCAGGAAGAGACTATTTCGATTAAGCGGAGTAATCCTCATCTGGTGCTCTAGTGAGTATTTGTGAATGAACTCCAGTGTGTGTTCATGGTGATGAAGAAACATGTCATCCAGTGCAACAGGGACCATCTTTACATGCACAATATTTAGCCCTTATTCGAAAAAGATATTATTCCGACTAAGCTGTTTACAACTCAATAATATGACTTCATTTAACAACCCCCACACACACACACACACACACACACATACAAAATTATGAACTTACATAATTGTAAAAGAGTTCTTGACTGTTGTAGAACGAAGTGGCTGATCTTTAATGTAATATCTACATTGCCCATTATCACCAACCATTCACCCAATGTCCCAAAGGCCCATTCTGTTTACTAATCTGATATCATTTTAAAAGGCTAACTGAGAAAATATTGAACACTTTTGCAATGATGTAATCACATAATGTAATCTGAAAACTGCTGCCTTGGTTAAAACAAACAATGTAACTGATCTCAGCTGGTATTTTGGCTGTAATGGAGTGGAATGGAAAGAGAGGGAGACAGAGAGAGAGAGAGAGAGAGAGAGAGACAGACAGAGAGAGACAGAGAGAGAGAGAGAGACACAGAGAGAGAGAGAGCAAGACAGAACGTATATGTGCTCACTGCTCAACAGGGGAGATAGAAACAGAGATACACTTCCTCCTTACACTTTGGAAAAATAGCCAAAAAATAGCAAATGTCCCAAAGTTACCACCAGAAAAGAAGCTGGTAGTTCTCCTAGGAGAAGGGACAGCAGCTCTACTGGCAGCTACATATGGATCTGAGGGACTCCCCACCACTATGAGATCCCAACATTACACATTGGTTTAGGATTGTACAGCAACTATATTATACACAACTGTTAAGTATTATATTGTCTTATGTAATTTTTTTGTAATATGTGTTGTATAACTATCAGTGCAGTATAGAATCTATGTGACACCTACTGTATGTATTTAATATGTAATATGTACTATATATGCATTTTCTGTAAACTGCTTTTGCAACAACATGCTTTCTTTGTTAATACAAATAAAGTTAAATTGAATTTAATTGAGAGAGAGAGAGAGAGAGAGAAAAAAAAAAAAAAAAAAAAAAAAAAATGAAAAAAAAAAAAACTTGTTCCTCCTGCTGTCAACATGCTTATCTTACTATAATCTCTATAAACAGCTGTGTTAGTGTGAAGTCCATTTCACATGAACTGGGTTTCCATTTTAGCCCTGACATCAGCAACAAGTGTTAAGAAGAAAAAACGGAAAACTTTTATTTTATACTTAAAGTGCTCATATTATGCTCATCTTCAGGTTCATAATTGTATTTAGAGGTTATATCAGAATAGGTTTACATGGTTTAATTTTCAAAAAACACCATATATTTGTTGTACTGCACATTGCTGCAGCTCCTCTTTTCACCCTGTGTGTTGAGCTCTCTGTTTTAGCTACAGAGGGAGACATCTCACTTCTGTTCCATCTTTGTTGGGAGTCGCACAAAGTCCCGAGATGGTGCCGTTGATGAGAACACAGCTAGAAGTTAATACATGAAGTCAAAGCCAACTGGGAGAGCTGAAGGGCAGCAACAAGTCTGTTAGTTCTACCTCCATCTGAAGCCCCCCCCCCCCCATCAGGTGGCAGCACAGCACCTTCTCTTTCTTTACACATGTTCAGTTCAGCAGGGAACAGCTCACAGCTCTTTAACTTATGGAGTTTTAATTCAACCGTCACTGTATTAGAGGAACATTTATGCTACAAAATAAAGATCATCACCATGGCAACAGACACATGACATCACACACCAGAGTGTCCAAACCAACAGTTGATTCATTTCAGAACCAGAAAACACAACAGAGACCAAACTCACACAGTTCTACTCAAATGACAGCGGCATGTGCTACAAACAATATTAAGCTGCATGGCAACAAACCAGAGATATTTAAACAAGATTTACCCCACAGCAGCTACACACACACAAACACACACACACACACACACACAGTCTGTACCTTTCATAAGTTGCCACCATGTGGCTAAGGTTCATACTCCGCAACCGAGAGCGAAAGTAGAAACTGTGTAAGGTAGAGTGGTTAACCTGTTATAGACTTTAATCATTTATGAAGCTGTAATAAATGTTTTGATTAGTTAAATTATCAGAAAAATAATGAGTCCGATTTTGTCTTGTAATATATACATTTTACGCTGGGTAGCTCTTACATCACACATAAGTGTCCAGTGTGTGCACTTGCTACTTACAAAGATAACAGCTACAAGTGTATGCACTACACAGGATTTACTTTATCGACAGGAATAGATAGGGCAAACAGCCAGCCACAAATAGTCTACAAAGCATCAGGCTGTCTTTGAGATTTCACATGAACAACGGTTAAAGTTACTCAGGCTACCGAAGAATTAGACCTTAGAGATGCACCCCAAGCCTCCATCCTTAACAACCAGTCATGTGTATGGGCTCACTCAGTCTCTCCACTGCTGGCTGTTCCAATTTAACGGGAGAGAGGAGCAACAAGGGTTAGGATGGTGACCGGCCTCTGACCTCCATCTTCAGCCAGAGAGGACATTACTTCTTCAGCTTCTTCTTGCGTTGTCACCCCGGTGGGAGGTGTGCTAACAGGGCTTGCAGCAGGTGAATCGGTCGTGCTAGTAACATCATCGCTACACAATTTCTTAGTAAAACCAAAATTAATTAAATTGCCTTGTTTTCTTTTTGCCATGGCTTTATGATGCTTACTGCAGAATGGATTTCAAGGACTTTGTGCGCCGATTAATGGCCTCCAACGTTTATCTTTTTCCTACAAATCTTTGAGTTAACATGTAGGCTACTAAACATGAGTTGAATTTGCACCACAGCGCTGCCACGCGTTGATGCTCATAACAAGAATAGCATGTATAGTAAAGTATAGTATATAGTATAGTATAGTATATAGTATAGTTATCTGAAGTGAATTAGATTTAAATCACTGTCATGCATGAATGAATGATATTTTTGCAGTTTTACACATACTAATGCACGATCATCACATTACACAAAACTGAAATTGCACGTCAAAATGACACACTGTTAATATTTTTAGAGATCCCCCAAAATTTCACAAATCACGTTTTGAGGGGAGCGCATGTCTTATAGCTCCCCCGTAGTTTGCACCCTGCAGTGTTAATAAATAAAGATGCCAATCATGTGCTGAGGCTTTGAGAAGAGAGAAAGCATGATGTAATGCAGTCAGACAGCCAGCAGGAGGCAGCTTTCACCCTGTTCTCTAAGGAGCATTTCACTGGAAAGTCTCATTAACTCACTCAGCATCTCTATCAGAGCTCAAACACTGACAGGTCTATAGTATAGTATAGAATAGAATAGAATAAAATAGAACAAATCTTTATTGTCCACCAAGGTGGAAATTTTTCTTTGGCTCACCGGATCTACAAGACAAATAAACATACAGACAACATCTCAGACAATTCAATTCTGAATTCAATTCACACTGGCAGTTGAAATCAGCTCCGTAATACGCAATACGCCCCCAACGGTCCGTAAAGTGTCGGAAGGGTCAGAAGCGAGTGGAACAAAAATGGCGGAGAGATTAGAACAGTTGATTCGTGCATGTGGGCACAAACGACATCAGAGAGGGACGGTCGACAGCACTCCGGAGAGACTTCACCACTCTCCTCTCCACGCTGATGGGCACAGGTAAGCGGATTGTCATCTCTGGGCCTCTACCTACCTACAGGAAGGGTGCTGAGAGATGGTCCAGACTGTTCTGGCTCCACACCTGGCTGGAACCACTCTGCACTTCCCTGAGCATTCCCTATGTCGACAACTTCAACTTGTTCTGGGAGATGCCCAACCTGCTGAAGCGTGATGGTCTCCACCCAAACCGACACGGAGCCAGGATGCTATCTGACAACATAACGACCACACTGAAAGGCAAGTATTGACATTATGTTGAAAATATCACAGATTCATGTCCCCCAGGCATTGATCCTGATAGCACTATACAAGCGGATGAATCTGAAAATGTTTTCTGCAGGATAACATGTAGTACTAGTGTTATTCCAGTAACGTGTAGTACTAGTACTATTCCAGTAACATGTAGTACTAGTACTATTCCAATTATAATCAACAACAGACCACACAAAGTGGTGAATAGAGGGGCAATACTTAACAACCTAATTGGAATTAAAACTACCACTGCAATGATAGAAAAGGAGACGAAAATTAGATGTGGATTACTAAATATCAGATCTCTGTCTTCTAAAGCAGTACTAGTAAATGAATTGATATCTGATAATCAAATTGATCTATTCTGTCTTACTGAAACATGGCTGGGCCATGAAGAATATGTATAGTTAAGCGAAAGGGGCCCCCCCCCCCCCTTTTTTTATTACTCACATTTTAGGGGGCGGCGCCGGCGAGGGGAGTTGCAGCCATATTTGATTCAAGCCTGTTAATTAACCCTAAACCCAAACTGAATTATAACTCTTTTGAAAGTCTTGTTCTTAATCTTCAACATCCAACACGGAAATCAGAACAGCCAATTATATTTGTTGTTGTCTACCGAGCTCCAGGTCCGTATTCTGAATTTTTATCTGAATTCTCAGAGTTTTTATCATGTGTAGTCCTTAAATCAGACAAAGTACTTATTGTAGGTGATTTTAATATCCATGTGGACGTTGACAGCAATAGCCTTACTACTGCTTTCAACTCATTACTGGATTCAATCGGTTTCAGTCAGACTGTGCACAAGGCGACGCACTGTTTTAACCACACCCTCGACCTTGTGCTGGCATATGGTATTGAAATTGAGGACTTAAGAATATTTCCGCAGAATTTGGTATTATCAGATCATTTTTTAATTACTTTTGAATTCTTGCTACCTGACCATACTAAACTAGATAATGGCTTCTACACTAGATGCCTATCTGACAGTGCTATAGCTAAATTTAAGGAAGATATTACAACAGCATTTGACTCTATGTCGTGCCTTTGGAATAACAGAGGACCTTTTGTTAACCTCAGTCCCTCTCGGGGTTGATGCATTTGTGGACGGCGCCCGCGACTTGCCCACGGACGACCTTGGACTCTGTCGCTCCTCTCAAAAGAAGACGATGAAGCGAAGGAAAAAGCTCCTTGGTATAACGAACAAACTCGCAGATTGAAACAAGTCTCGCGAAACCTCGAGGGTAAGTGGCGCCCACCAAAGTGGAAGAATCCCGTCTGGATTGGCAAGAAAGTCTCAAAACCTATAGGAAGGCCTTAAGAAAAGCCAGATCAGACTATTACTCTTCACTAATAGAAGAAAATAAGAACAACCCAAGGTTTCTTTTCAGCACTGTAGCCAGGCTGACAGACAGTCATAGCTCTACTGAGCCATCTATTCCTCTAGCTCTGAGTAGTGATGACTTCATGAGCTTCTTTAATGATAAAATTATAACAATTAGAGATAAAATTAATCACCTTTTGCCCTCAACTTCTAACAGTTCATCTTTAAATACAGGACCGCTAGAACGAACGACTAATCCGGCATATACTTAAACTGCTTTTATCCTATAGACCTTCAACAATTAATGTTAAAGATATCCTCAGCTAAGCCATCTACCTGTCTCTTGGACCCCATCCCAACGAGGCTACCTAAAGAAGCGCCACCGTGGTAAACACTTCACTACTAGATATGATCAATATGTCCTTATTAACAGGTTATGTACCGCAGTCATTTAAAATAGCTGTGATAAAACCTCTTCTGAAAAAAAACCGAACTCTGGATCCTGAGGTCTTAGCAAACTATAGACCTATATCTAACCTTCCCTTTTCTATCCAAGATCCTTGAGAAGGTGGTTGCTAATCAGTTATGTGATTTTCTACAAAGCAACAGTTTATTTGATGATTTTCAATCAGGATTTAGAAAGAATCATAGCACAGAGACGGCACTGGTGAAAATTACTAACGACCTTCTAACAGCTGCAGACAAAGGACTTGTCTCCATTCTTGTTTTACTAGATCTTAGTGCTGCTTTTGACACTATTGATCATACAATCCTGTTACAGAGATTAGAACACTTAGTCGGAATTAAAGGAACTGCACTAAAATGGTTTAAGTCTTATTTCCTGAGCGCGATCCCAATTTGTTAACATTAACGATAAACCCTCCAAGCACGCCAAAGTCAGCCATGCGTGTTCCTCAAGGCTCAGTGCTTGGACCAATTCTATTTTCCTTATATATGCTTCCTCTAGGACATATTATTAGGAAACACTCAATTAATTATCACTGCTACGGAGACGATACCCAATTATATCTGTCAATTAAGCCAGATGAAAGTGGTCAGTTAGCAAGACTTCAACGCGTGTGTTGAGGATATAAAATCCTGGATGACCCGCAACTTCCTGATGTTAAACTCAGACAAAACGGAAGTTATTGTGATAGGACCAACGCACCGTCGAACTTCGTTGCAAAAGATATAGCTACTCTGGATGGTATTGCCCTGGCCTCCAGCACTGCGGTCAGAAATTTGGGAGTTATTTTTGATCAGGATATATCCTTCAACGCCCATTTAAAACAAACCTCAAGAATAGCCTTTTTCCATCTTCGTAACATTGCCAAAATTAGGAATATCCTGTCTCAGAATGATGCTGAAAAACTAGTCCATGCATTCGTTACTTCTAGACTAGATTACTGCAATTCCTTATTATCAGGTTGTCCAAATAAGTCCCTTAAGGCTCTCCAGCTGATCCAGAATGCGCTGCCGTACGTTCTGACGAGAACTAAGAGAAGAGATCATATTTCTCCTATATTAGCTTCTCTGCATTGGCTTCCTGTGAAGTCTAGGATCGAATTTAAAACTCCTCCTCCGGACTTACAAAGCTCTAAATGGTCAAGCACCATCATACCTAGAAGAGCTCTTAGTACCTTATTGTCCCACTAGGGCACTCGGCGCTCCCGGAATGCGGGGCTACTCGTGGTTCCTAGAGTCTCTGGAAGTAGACTGGGGGCCAGGGCCTTCAGCTATCAGGCTCGGCTTTATGGAACCAGCTCCCAGTCTGGGTTCGAGGGGCAGACACCGTCGCCACATTCAAGAGTAAACTGAAAACCCTCCTCTTTGACAAAGCTTATAGTTAGGAGTGAGGGGTTGCGCGCCACCTAACCCGGCCCACCTGCTTCTCCTCGTAAGTGTTATGCTATTACACAATTCTAGACTGCAGGGGTTGCTGTTTCCTTCCTATGACACACTGAGCTGCTCTCTCTTCTCTACTTGTTACTTCTGTATGCATCCTGTCCCAGAATTGCTTGTTACTAATCTAGCTCTGGGGAGTTTACTCCCCGGAGTCCTTATGTTTCTTCTTCGCAGAGCTATGCTCTGTGATTCTCTGCAAATCCCGGCCGCATCCTGCTGCATCCGCTGCATCCGCCGCATCCACCCATGCTCTGCAGCGCCACGTTTCATCCCGCAACGCCCTGCTGTGATGTTACTATGCACAGAGTAGTCTGGATCCGGTATAGGGGACTGCACTACTCAGTATGACACGATGTGCCCTGCTATGACATGAACTTCCACGATGACCTTCGACGTCACTGTGACCTTTAATGTGACTATTATCGCCACTGTTGATCACACCCCCAACCGGCCCGTCAGACACCGCCTACCAAGAGTCTGGGTCTGCCGAGGTTTCTTCCTAAAAGGGAGTTTTTCCTTGCCACTGTCGCGATAGCCACTGCTAATGCTTGCTCTTGATGGAATTACTGTAATTGTTGGGGTTTTGGAAAGTGTCTCGAGATAACTTTTGTTATGATTTGATACTATAAATAAAATTGAATTGAATTGAATTGAATTGAATTGATTCTGTCAGTGTCAGAATGAACAATTTTGTATGATCTATCTGATGAGGGTTACAGAGACATAAATCGGAAGGCTGCTGCGTGGAGGAAAGTTGCCCAGGACGTTGACATGTCAGGTCGGCTAAATGTGATATAGTGGTATAACAACCCAGTCTTACGGCCAGTGCCGATGGCATTACGAAATTAAATTTATTAGAACGTATACCCTCGTGCATTTTGAAGATTTACGTGTTGGGGTCACGTTTTTTTATACTAATGTATTTCAATGAGAAGCATCTTACATAATCACAGCACGAAACTTTCTGCCAGTCGGGCTGCAGCAGAGAAGCTGGATACAGCTTTGATATTATTGGTATTTTTCGCCCAATAACCGCTGTTTTAATCAATATTTATTCACCAGATCTTATCACGGTTTATATGTATTTCTTTTAATGTTATTATTTCGGTCTATTTC
Organism: Perca fluviatilis; assembly: GCF_010015445.1. NCBI lineage: Eukaryota > Metazoa > Chordata > Actinopteri > Perciformes > Percidae > Perca > Perca fluviatilis. The sequence goes on from NC_053125.1 coordinate 34,242,889, forward strand.
GGCCAGGGAAGCTGGATTGCTTTGTTGTTTATTGATATTTTTAAAACTATAACGCTACATCTTTCAACATGTATTTAGCTGTTATCGTGGTATGCATTTCTTTATTTTAATAATAGTATTTCGGTCTTATTGCCGGTAAATATTACAGTAAATAAGACAGAACAGTAGGTTACGATATGAGCGAGCTAGGCGCATTCAAAGCCGATGTCCCACGATGCAATGCGGGCATTCATTCACAGAATCAGACAGCGATCAGCGGGTCTTTAACGCCTGTATCACTTCAATGTACGTAAGGGATCATGTAGAGCGTTGTTATAGCGACTACAACAACGGCGGGGTGATCAGGACCCCGACGCCAATCTTCTTTCAGCGGATCGATTGATAGCTCTCCTCCAGAGGGAACAGAACTGCGTCCATGGCAACGCTCTGCTATGCATGGCAACGTTGTGTTACACTTAGCAACGGTCTGTTATCAAGAAAATAAAAGACTGTATTCTACATTAGAATTCAAGCAAGCCATGTAATAAATATAATATATATAATCAGTGGTTTTGTCACCTTGCTCAGTTATGTTCCAGTAACTTATGCACCGTTTAAAAAAATCAGCTGAAGACTCCGGAAGTGACGTCGTAATTACCGCTCGGCGGGTAGAAAAGATAAAAATACATAATATTCGTAATATTGATGTTTTTGTCTAACGTTGTATTTGAGGAGTTAAACAATAAACATAGCAATAATAATAAAATACAGTTTCATGTATTTGTCTCATGTACTGTTTGCTCAGCCGGCCGGCGGCATCAATCTGAAACGGTACGAAGCCGAACACGTCCGCCCACCCACCCCGGAAGAACTACAAGTGCTCAAGCTTTGTAACAGATTATGGGCCGCGGCCAAAGTGGGTGTTGTAGTTTTTAAATATATTGGTATATTTCTCATATGTAGAAGTTGGTAGTGTAGAATTTTGGATACACCCTGGGTTTATTTGGGATGGGGAACACACTGGTGTCATCAGGTTGTAAAAATCGAATCGTTAAATAGGTGAAAATAGCTTATTACCATATTTGACAGTGCTTACAGTGGGTAAACTTTGGTGACCATATCTACATGATAGCTGAGGTCCAGAGCTTTCTAGAACAGCTGGTCTTATGTGTGTAGCACCTTCTGTTGCTAAATGACAAGCCTTCAAAGATGTACTGGGTTCAAGGTTCAGATGTCAATATTTCAAAGCAGGAATAATTTATCCTCTTCAGACTGACATATGTTACTGTCCAGGCTGAGACCTTTCCAACGATGTGTTTGCTATAGTCCTACGACAAGGTTTTAATTTTCACATATCATAGGGACCATTTTGCAAGCAATACTTTATTATCCCCAGAGGGATATTTGCCTTGAGTTAAAATGCTTCACAAATAACACTTGACATATTGTTTTATCAGCATACAGATGACATACTTATGATAAAAAAACATAAAAAAGTGATATGGAGTCAGATTGAAGCACATCACACAGCCACAATCTATTGCTCATCTTTCACAAACAGTGAGCAACATTATTTTAACTTTAAATTGAGGTAGGTCCAAATTAGGGCTATAGTTTAGAATTATTTAGTTTACATTAGGGTACCCATTTCTTCTGTCAGAGGATAGAGCTACTTGGCATGGAGAATAAAGATTGATCAGACCATATTCTCTGTGCTCCCCTGACAAGTAAGCTTTAAATGAGATGTTTTTAGATATTGCTGACATATTAAAATGCTCTGTAATGCAGCCTTGTATAACATAAACCATCTGATTCACTGTGAGTGTCTGCTCTAAATGATAAGACACACTTTCAACACGGGCCTTCCAGCCAAATGTGTTGTCCATATACACACCATGGTGCCTGTAGGAGCAGAGCCCATTGATTGGTTCATCATTTATGACCTCTAATACCCTCTGACCCATGTCACGACCAACTCCTCATTTTGTGAAATGGTTGAATGAGATTGTTGGTTTGGCACCACATTCTGGTCTCTATTTTAGCAGAATATGCAAAAGTACTTGTGTCTGTGTGCAGTAGGCTGAGGTAGAAGTGTGCCAAAAATGCCAAAACACGTTTGTGTACACGTACCCATACAAAGCTATATACATCTCTGTGAACAAAAACCTCAGCAAAAATCTGCTTAAAATGCTTCCTAAAACTAGCCCCTTCTTAATTTTGAAAAGGTAGTCTCAGTAAAGGCTGCAGAGGTTATAGCTACAAGCTGTACTGTAACCATGCTGATTGATATCAGGATAATCTTCTGAATATAATAATTAATGATAGGCCTACCATAAATTGTTTAAAACAACTAATAATACAGTGTGATTTAAATCAAATTAAGTCCCATACATAAATATCCTTATGTTTTTTTTCCCCTTTAGTCTTTGCTATTAACATTCATCAACTGCAAATTTAGAAAAATTGCGGTTTTTAAATAACTATGCATGGAAAATAAAATGAAAAATGCTTCTCTTTGTAAGTAGTTTTATTTTTTTTTTCACAACATAGCCTACAAGTCAAAACAAATGCCCATTAGTCAAACAAGCCATTAGGCTGTAGTTCTAAACACTTAACTGTAGTTTGTTTATATAGGCCTAGTATTTTTCTGCGACAAGGCAAATCAAAGTGCTTAGCATAAAATAAAAATTTTCATTATTGGTATTTTTATTGTATAAATTCGCATAACGTGCAGCAATTTGTTTTATTTTTTACGTGCAGCAATCTTTTCTATCCGACAGTGGTAATTACTACGTCACTTCAGCAGTCTTCAGCTGATGTCATTTAGCAACAGAAGGTGCAACACACATAAAAAAGCTCTGGACCTCAGCTATCATGTAGATATGGTCACCAAAGTTTACCCACTGTAAGCACTGTCAAATATGGTAATAAGCTATTTTCACCTGTTTAACGATTCGATTTTTACAACCTGATGACACCAGTGTGTTCCCCATCCCAAATAAACCCAGGGTGTATCCAAAATTCTACACTACCAACTTCTACATATGAGAAATATACCAATATATTTAAAAACTACAACTCCCACTATAGCCGGCCCATAATCTGTTACAAAGCGTTGAGTACTTGTAGTTCTTCGGGTGGGTGGGAGGACGTGTTTGCCCGTTCGCTTTCAGATTGATGCCGCCCGCCCGGCCGGCTTGAGAACACAGTACATGAGACAAATACATGAAACTGTATTTTATTATTATTGCTATGTTTATTGTTTAACTCCTCAAATACAACGTTAGACAAAAACATCAATATACTTACGATATTATGTATTTTTATCTTTTCTACCCGCCGAGCGGTAATTATGACGTCACTTCCGGAGTCTTCAGCTGATTTTTTTAAACGGTGCATAACTTACTGGAACATAACTGAGCAACACGTTGTTGCTGGTGACAAAACCACTGATTATATATATTATATTTATTACATGGTCTTTTATTTTCTTGATAACAGACCGTTGCTAAGTATAACACAACGTTGCCATGCATAGCATAGCGTTGCCATGGACACAGTTCTGTTCCCTCTGGAGGAGAGCTATCAATCGATCCGCTGAAAGAAGATTGGCGTCGGGGTCCTGATCACCCTGTCGTTGTTGTAGTCGCTATAACAACGCTCTACATGATCCCTAACGTACATTGAAGTGATACAGCGTTAAAGACCCGCTGATCGCTGTCTGATTCTGTGAATGAATGCCCGCATTGCATCGTGGGACATCGGCTTTGAATGCGCCCAGCTCGCTCATATCGTAACCTACTGTTCTGTCTTATTTACTGTAATATTTACCGGTAATAAGACCAAAATAATATTATTAAAATAAAGAAATGCATACCATGATAACAGCTAAATACACGTTGAAAGATGTAGCGTTATAGTTTTAAAAATATCAATAAACAACAAAGCAATCCAGCTTCCCTGGCCGAAATAGACCGAAATAATAACATTAAAAGAAATACATATAAACCGTGATAAGATCTGGTGAATAAATATTGATTAAAACAGCGGTTATTGGGCGAAAAATACCAATAATATCAAAGCTGTATCCAGCTTCTCTGCTGCAGCCCAACTGGCAGAAAGTTTCGTGCTGTGATTATGTAAGATGCTTCTCATTGAAATACATTAGTATAAAAAACGTGACCCCAACACGTAAATCTTCAAAATAACGTGAGGGTATCACGTTCTAATAGATTTAATTTCGTAATGCCATCACGAACTGACGTGAGACTGGGTTGGAATAAAACCAACCACATTCCGATTTTAACAACATATTTCCGTTTCATGGTTAGGATAGGAACTTTTCTTAAAAGCCAGGCCTTGTTTGTGGTTGTGGACTAGGGTTGGGCGGTAATACGGTATTACGGTATACCACGGGGTTTGAAAATAGCAACGGTATCAGTTTCAATACCGTCATTAAAAAAAATGCAACGCACTTATATAGGAGACAAGGATTAAATATGAAATTGCGGTGACCCACAAGTAAGACAAAGGGCCCTATTTTAACGATCTGAAACGCAAGTATGAAACGCAAAACGCAAGTAGCTTTGTGGGCGGATCTCGGCCGCTGTTGCTATTATACCGGCGGGATAAATGACTCTTGCGCCCGACGCAAATCTAAAATAGGTTGGTCTGAAGTAGCTAGGAGTGGTTTGGGCGTAACGTGCAATAAACCAATCAGAGCGTCATCTCTCATTCCCTTTAAGAGCAGGGCGCTTGTTCCATGGCGGATTGCTATTATGACGGCGGGTTTGCCTGGCGCACGCCAGCGGGAGCTGTCCGAGATGCGGCAAAGTACTAAATGCCCGTCTTGACCGGGTGGCGATGTTGCTGCGGCCACTCGGGCGCATCTCCTCAAGTCTGGAGAGGATTGCTGCAGCCATGGAGCGTGGGCCTCCAAACACACCACCTGCACCTGTTGTGCCCCTTCCTCCTCCCCCCCACTCCATCTCCGTCCACCCGCCCGTCCATTGATGCATCGCGCATTACTCCCGGACCAGATTCCGCCGGAGTGTCCAATCCCACCGTAGTTCAACATCACGTCTCCTTAAGTCCTCTAATATTTCCTCATTTATGTCATCAACACATCCATGATTCATGGAAATGTGTAAAACACAACAAGCCACAAAGAATGCTGCGACTTTTTGAGGACTGTACTGTAAAGTGCCTCCTGACCTATCCAAACAGCTGAAGCGCTTTTTCAGTAATATTTTTCTTTGTAATTATGTATGGTTTGCAAAAATGGGAACTGCTGCATCCATTTAGATGAGAGAAGTGTATGCGCATTGTGTACACGCTACATTATGGCCAAGCATGCGCCCCTAAAATAGCATCTGAATAACGCGCTACTGACTTTAGACTAGCGCCACTGACTTTAGACTAGTACCACTGACTTTAGACTAGCGCCACTGACTTTAGACCAGGTTTTTCCTGGTCAATGGCGGAATTGTTTTCTGAAACTGCAGAATAGCACAAAGTAACGTTTGCGCCTGAACACGCCTCCTCTTTTCGCTGAACCGCCCCCGGGAGCGCAAATACATTCCCTAATTTACCGACGTGCGTCTGTGGAGGGAAAAGTCCGCTGTGCGTCGGGTGCAAAATAGGAATGATACATGCGTCGGTGTACAAAGGCAATTGCGCTGAGTGCAAGATAGGGCCCTAGGAGACATTCACCAAGGTACTGTACCTTTAAGGGAGAGGTGTTATGATATACGAGTTCTGGGGCTGAATTATGTCAAACAACGACGGAGGTGAAAATGCTGAACATTGCTGCGGCGGCGCCGGCTGCTGCTAGCAGCGCGGCTAATGTCGGTGCTGTCTACGCCGGCCACCATCAAGTTACCGGACTTTTAGCAGCACAACCCACGGCCGTGGTTTCAGCATCGAGGCCCAGTTCCAGCTGAGAGGAATATCACAGGACATTACAAAGTATTTCCACGTGGTATCGGCCTTAGATGCCTCAACAACAGCCAAGGCTATATGGCGCTGTTAGAGGCTCCTCCGGCTAACGGCAAGTACGACGCACTCAAAACATCCCTGTTGGAACTCTTTGAACTGTCGGAGCTGGAGAACGCAGAGCGCCTGCTATCCCTGAACGGCCTTGGCGACAGCAAGCTGTCCGAGTTAATGGAGAAGATGCTGGCTGTGCTGGGCGCGGCGATCCCTCATTCCTCTTCGCCCACATTTTCCTGCGGCAGCTTCCAGCACCTGTGCGCACCGCACTGGCCTGCTCCCCCCTCTCTTCCTCCAGAGACTACCGGGCGCTGGCTGTGGAGGCAGACAGGATTTTCCTCGCCAACCGGCAGCAGTTTGTCCACGCGCTGCTGCCCCCCCCCAGCACACGTCTGCCCCGCTTGCACTCCACAAAATATAATGTATGTAATTATGTGTCGTTGTCATTGCGTTACAGTGGAGGAGAAAGTCGTTTTTTGTAAGTTGTTGTTATGTTATTATTGTTTCAGTGTTAGTGTTTGATATTAAGTTCCTGAACGGTGCACAAGCCAACAGTTTGATGCGCTGTCTGAGCCTTACGTCATAATTTTTAATTAGTCATGGTAATACCGTATACCGCGGTAAAATAGGGAGGAGGTATCAAAATCTGGATACCGCCCAACCCTATTGTGGACACCTTGTACTTTTACTAAAGTAAATATGTCTCTGGTTATTTGAACTTTTATTTAAGTACTGAGATTCAGTACTTCCTCCACCGCGGCTCCGACAAGCTCCGACAAGCTCCGACAACCTGTCTCCCAGGAGGTGCACAGGAAGTGTCATGTCCTTATATGGGAATTTCTGGGGCGTTTTCTTATGCTAATTAGGAACAACTGGCACGCGCTTTCAGTTATGAAGACGTGGGATTCATCAATCCTAAGAACACAGGTGCGAACAAATCTGCTGTTTAAGAACACGTCATGAATCCGGCGTAAACTTTTCTTAGAAACCTTCTTAAGAACATATTTAAGAGAAAACTTAGGAAGATATTGGTGAATGAGGCCCATTGTCCCTTTGCAACTTGGAGAAAGTTGAAGGTGTCCATTTGACTACTGTGTTTTAAGGTCCATTGCTTACCACGTGTCTTTGTCTTGGCCTTGAAGTGGAGGCCCCGAGCTTAGGGGGAGGAAGAAGTTCCTCTTCCTGCTGAGTTTAAAACCATAGCAATTTAGTCAATTAAGTAATATTTGAAATGAGCACTTTAAGGACTTGTGTCTCATGTTCAGACCACCACCATTAGTCATTACAGACACTTCAATCACAGCCACTCGTTCACACACTCTCACCATCTGTGTTACAACTGGTAAAAAAACTCAAAAGTGTACCCCAAAGCGCTCTCTGAGCAGGCAGACACAGTGTCCTGATGATCTGGGACCCCCACCTGAGAAAGTAAATAGCCTAATTGATCCATGTTCAGCAACCACATATGGCAAACATACTATGACTATTAGTTTCACTGTTACCTCTGTATGGCACAGTGGGACGACAATGTGTGGTGGTAGCAATGCATGTTCATTTTAGTTTCTAGCTTCCATGTAAATTAGATGGCACCAACATTGGGTCTAATTGTAACAGGTCTGGCAACGCAAAGGCCAGTATTTTGTTTCCATATTTGTGTGCATGGTGACTTATGATGGGGGGGTCTGGGAGTACACCCCGTGAACATTTTGAGCATTAAATACTTAATTTCCTACTTTCTGGTGAATATGTATGCACTTATTTTTCTTTACCTTTTTCTGAATCAATTTATGCTGTAAATATCTTTATGTAAAGGGAAACATAGATTACAATCCAAATATGAAGACATAATGGAAAATATTGCAGTAAGGCTCTCAGGCATTCTGTATTGCTTTCATCTATTTATTCTCCTTTGGATCAATGTTTCTAATTTTATCTGAGTCAGCACACATGTAGCCTAGGCAACATTTACTCTTCCCACTTTTGCTTCTTTTGTTGAGGAAGTAACCTCCTTAAATGTGCATATGACAATTATTCATGTGAATGATTCATGAATTCATTTTAATGAGTTAATAAACCCCTGGACTGTAATATTTTAGATGTGTTTGAGCATGATTTCTGCTCATGTTTAAAACTTTGTGCACATTCAAAATATATCTCATCTGTGTTCTCTGAGGTTTGGAGGAGTCGTGATATTTCAAGAAAAATGAAGTGATAATACAATAGGCAATTACAAGAATAAAGTCAACATATTTCAGAAAATAATCTACCTGCACCATAGTCTGCTGTGCAATACGTGATTGCTCTGCTGATACGGTAGATCCCAGACCTCCTGACAGACTCAGAGCCCCGTTTGGGACGCTGGTCTCTGAATAAGACAGTTTAGGGAAGTGGCTGTAGGCTACACTGCTCTACATCGGAGGTGGAAACACAATACTACGCAGAAATATGGACACATCTGCCGCAGCATGCCCACAGCAGAGCGCGTCCATTATAAACCTGAAGCTGCACAGACCAGGGAAGGCGTGCTGCAGCAGCTCCGTGACTGTTCTGCTGCTCGTCTCTATTTCTCCAGAGAGAGTGGACACTAAGAAGGCTGCTCGTCTCTATTTCTACAGCGAGAGTGGACACTAAGTGACGTACAGGTCTGCTTCAGAGCTCTGTGTGTCAGTCCCGTGGATTGGAAACGTCGCGTAATGAAAGGTTGACAAGTAAACGTGTGGCTGAGGGGGCACCTTAGGATGATCATGTTTAATAAACACGTTTCATTTCGCTTGTCCTTCTAATTCTATTATTAATGGGAAGTAGACCTAAGGGCGACACGGCGCCCCCAACACATTTGACGCCCTAGGCAACCGCTTTGGTCGCCTATTGCAATCGCCAGCCCTGCTGGAGAGGGCCAGCTCCTCAGCAGAAGTGAAGTCCTGTGGAGGAGGGCCCCCTCCAGTCTTCTTCGCCTAATTCTTCTTCCTGTTGGCTGCAAGCAATTTCATTGTTCTATAGGCCCTTTGTATACCAATATATAAAGGAACATGGCAGCAGGTGTGTTTGATTTGTGTCACCTAGCGTGCTGGGTGGGTGGGGCCTCGCGTTACAACTGGTAAAAAAACTCAAAAGTGTACCCCAAAGCGCTCTCTGAGCAGGCAGACACAGTGTCCTGATGATCTGGGACCCCCACCTGAGAAAGGAAATAGCCTAATTGATCCATGTTCAGTAACCACATATGGCAAACATACTATGACTATTAGTTTCACTGTTACCTCTGTATGGCACAGTGCGTCACCTAGCGTGCTGGATGGGTGGGGCATTAGCTAATTAACCCACCTGGTATCCTTGATAACAGATGTTAGTACATTTGAGGATAACAGAAGGGTTAAGGTAGATGTTAACTTTTCATCCCTGGGTCATTCTCTCACATAAACACATATACAGTGCCTTGCGAAAGTATTCGGCCCCTTGAACGTTTCGACCTTTTCGGGCCTCAAACATAAAGATATAAAACTGTAATTTTTTGTGAAGAATCAACAACAAGTGGGTCCCAATTATGAAGTGGAACGAAATTCATTGGCTATTTCAAACTTTTTTAACAAAAATTTTTAGCAAAATTATTCAGCCCCTTTACTTTCAGTGCAGCAAACTCTCTCCAGAAGTTCAGTGAGGATCTCTGAATGATCCAATGTTGACCTAAATGACTAATGATGATAAATAGAATCCACCTGTGTGTAATCAAGTCTCCGTATAAATGCACCTGCTCTGTGATAGTCTCAGAGGTCCGTGTAAAGCGCAGAGAGCATCATGAAGAACAAGGAACACACCAGGCAGGTCCGAGATACTGTTGTGGAGAAGTTTAAAGCCGGATTTGGATACAAAAAGATTTCCCAAGATTTAAACATCCCAAGGAGCACTGTGCAAGCGATAATATTGAAATGGAAGGAGTATCAGACCACTACAAATCTACGAAGACCCGGCCGTCCCTCTAAACTTTCGCCTTACAAACAGAAGACTGATCAGAGATGCAGCCAAGAGGCCCATGATCACTCTGGATGAACTGCAGAGATCTACAGCTGAGGTGGGAGACTCTGTCCATAGGACAACAATCAGTCGTATACTGCACAAATCTGGCCTTTATGGAAGAGTTGCAAGAAAGCCATTTCTTAAAGATATCCATAAAAGGTGTCATTTAAAGTTTGCCAAAAGCCACCTGGGAGACACACCAAACATGTGGAAGAAGGTGCTGTGGTCAGATGAAACCAAAATCGAACTTTTTGGCAACAATGCAAAACGTTATGTTTGCGTGAAAAGCAACACAGCTCATCACCCTGAACACACCATCCCCACTGTCAAACATGGTGGTGGCAGCATCATGGTTTGGGCCTGCTTTTCTTCAGCAGGGACAGGGAAGATGGTTAAAATTGATGGGAAGATGGATGGAGCCAAATACAGGACCATTCTGGAAGAAAACCTGATGGAGTCTGCAAAAGACCTGAGACTGGGAGCGAGAATTTGTCTTCCAACAAGACAATGATCCAAAACATAAAGCAAAATCTACAATGGAATGGTTCACAAATAAACATATCCAGGTGTTAGAATGGCCAAGTCAAAGTCCAGACCTGAATCCAATCGAGAATCTGTGGAAAGAACTGAAAACTGCTGTTCACAAACGCTCTCCATCCAACCTCACTGAGCTCGAGCTGTTTTGCAAGGAGGAATGGGCAAAAATGTCAGTCTCTCGATGTGCAAAACTGATAGAGACATACCCCAAGCGACTTACAGCTGTAATCGCAGCAAAAGGTGGCGCTACTACAAAGTATTAACTTAAGGGGGCTGAATAATTTTGCACGTCCAATATTTCAGTTTTTTATTTGTTTAAAAGGTTTGAAATATCCAATAAATTTCGTTCCACTTCATGATTGTGTCCCACTTGTTGTTGATTCTTCACAAAAAATTACAGTTTTATATCTTTATGTTTGAGGCCTGAAATGTGGCAAAAGGTCAAAGTTCAAGGGGGCCGAATACTTTCGCAAGGCACTGTATAAAAAGTGTCCAGTGTTAATAAAGATAAACTGATGATGCAGACATTGAGCCAATCATGTGCTGAGAAAAGCTGCTCAGAAAATAACCAACACACACCTACCTGCTTTGGAAGACATCTTTACCTCCCGCTGCTTCTAAAAAACAACTATACTGAATGACTCTTCCCTCCCTGCCCACCATCTCTTTAACCTTCTGCCCTCAGGCAGACGAACACTTAAAACACGCACCACTAGATTGTTGAACAGTTTTTACCCAAAGGCCGTCAATACACTGAACACTACCATGAAATGATCCAGCTAACTGGGATTGGGCAATGAATTGTATCTATTTATGTTTACAGAATATGTTGGCAGTGTACCTGCTGATAGTGTGAGTGTCGGTCTGCGTGTGGAAGTGGAATGCACAAATGTTATTTATATAGTTTTGTTTTATTTTTATTGCTTGAGAGCATTCCTCACTTGGTGCAATGGAATTTCCTTGTATTTTTTTACAATGACAATGAATAAAAGGAATCTGAATCTGAGAAGAAATAAAGCATGATGTAATGCAGTCAGACAGCCAGCAGGTGGCAGCTTTCACTCTTTTCTCCAGAGGAGCATTTCAAGTCTGCAGAATAATCAGCTCCACTACTCGAGGGACAATAGGCCCAGTGGAAAGACAGGAACATAACTGCATTTATGATTAATATTTAAAAAAAGAGTACATTTATATGTTACATACAGTTCAGTGCATCTGTTTTCTATCAGTTTTTTCTGCTAGTAAACATGTTTCTGTGTTTCTTGGATCAGCTCCAACAAGTTATTCTGTCTGAATGCAAAACATGTTACGTCACATTTATTTTCTTCTGACAAAGACACACACATGTAGCAGCCGAACTCTAACAAGAAAATATATGAAACTTACACACACACCCATTCAGATACACCTAGATTCATAATACAGTCTTCAGCTTCATAATAAAGAAATTAAATATAGATGATCTCAGAGCTGATTCCAACTGTGTTTGGTCCAAATGGTCCACAGAGAGAGAAGAGGAGACTGAAGTCATGAAGGTCACAACTGCATGCTTTTAGAGTGAGTCACTGAGACTAGATTCTTTTTAAAACATGTGAACCCACATCGTACAAAAACTCTGACTCACACACAGAACACACCTGAGAAAGTTAATGGCCTATTGGATCTATGCTCAGCAACCACAGATGGCAAACAAACTGGTGTATGACTATTAACTTCTGGTGAAACCCCTTGAACTAGAACACCCTATTAGTTTTGTTTTCTGTTAATCATTCCTTGTTTGATGTTACAGTTCAGTGACCAAACTGAGTTTTGTGTAATTAACCCCTAAAGTGGGAGAGTAAAGGTTGAACATCACATTACCTTCTCTTAAAGCAACGACACAGTCAGTATTTGAATCTCTTGATCAGATCTGAATTCAGGGTTGAAATACTTTGCCTCAATATTTAGAAGTTAAAACGGTTTTATAATCGAGTTATAGGGAAAAAATAAGCAGCGTTTATCAGTGAGGGGGGGGGGGTTTATGGTACAGCTTCAGCACACTGACAAACATATACTTGATATATTAGGGTTATACAACCTGCCGGACTGTTGCACTGGACAGATATTTAAAAGATTTGTTCATGTTTGACTCACTTCACACTGAATAAATTACGTTTTTTTTGTTCCCAAACCAACCACTTCCTCTGTTTCAATCACTATTCTCAGCAGCTTTGCACTTATCACGCATCAAGAAACCATAACAGAAAGCTTCCTGGAAAACCCCCAGACAGCCTGTAAGAGATCACAATGTGTTGTACAAGTACTCAATTAATGTTAAGTACAAATGTTTTTTTCATGCCACTTTCTACGTCTACTCAGAGGGAAATACTCCGTACATTTTGCTTCGTAATGTGTATTAAATTGTGAAGGTGTCCCTTTGGGCTCTGGGTGATTGTGACGCCACTTCCATGGATATTTTTAAAAGCATTATTATAGCTTACAGGAAAAAAGAATTAGACTTATTTCTTCAACAAACTGACTGACCGGTGACACTGACACAAAGACAGTCAGCAAGAACCAGTGGCCTTTGAAACATTGTTTATATGATAAATAGATAAAATGATTAGGTAAAGTCAGCCAGTCAGCCAATCTCCACCCAGAAACCTCTATGCCTGGAGAAGCTCTAAAGAGGCAGTGGAACAAGTTGTTCTGCAGGCCCCCCAACTATGCTACACCCCAGAACAGCTCCGTGTACACGTCACAGGTTTAGGAAACACCTGAATCAAATGGGTCTGGAAGAAGCACAATGGGACAGACTGAAAAACCATCCATAAATTCCAGGTCACTCTCCTCCTGCTCTAGGAATGCTAGCTGCCTGGACACAACCACAGGTGTCCGTGGAGACGTAGCACCAGCCCACCCAGCACGCCCCGCCAGGTCGTTGCCCAAAATCATATCAACACCGTCAAAATGGCAACGCAGGGCACATCCCTACAGGGACAATGCACTGTACCAGCCCCCAGTGTTGAAGCTTTAGTGTGTAACTTTTTTAAATTAATGAACGTCCGTTACATTACCAAATGAGTTGCTACAAAGCTAATTACATCACAGAAGGCTTGTATCATGTGGACGCACCCACAGTGTTGTTGTTATTAGATAAGATAAGATAATACTTTATTGTCTGTTACACAAGGGTTACAGAAATACAGAAATAGATTATTTTATAGATAGGAGTCGGACCGATGTGTCACAATCAAACTCTATATAAATATATCAGTAGAAATCTGTTTCAAATGGGACATTTTACCATGTGTACACATTTGCTTAAAATTAATTAATTTGAATCTGCATGCACATGCGGAGACACACACAAACACCCACACACACGGACACACACATACACACCTCCAACACACACATTCATACAAACAGCAGCTGAAAACTTCCTCATGTAATGGATCACATTATTTTGCTTTCCAGCACATGGAAATGCACACAAACACATACATACATGAAAAACATGCACATGTACACATATGTGCACGCACATGCATTCTCACACACACACACACACGCACGAACAACATCCTGAAATTGGGCAATGGATCAATATGATTTTCAGCAGATGAACACGCACACACACACTAAATGGGGTCTAGACAATTTTCCGTAAATTAGTGTTTTCCTTTTTGTTAGCTCTCCGTTGTTTATGAATACAATTGTATCAGTACATTTTGACCTGGGGATATCCTGGCTAATAATTGTCACATACCAGTCATTAATCCAAAAGAACTAATGATTGATGATCCTCATTTTACTCAGAAAGTATGTATAGTTTCATGCAAAGGAGCTCTGTCAACCATGAATGGAAAATGTAAGTGTAAAACTAGTTGTGATGAGTTGGAATGAAGTTGGATAAAAGTGGTAACACAGAATTGAGTGATTAATTATAATTGTCTATGCTTTATAAACAAGCAAAGCAGACCAGGTCACTTTATACCTGGGAAGACACCAGGTGTGATTATTGGCTGCCATTAAAAAGAATAAAATGGTTTCAAAACCATATCCTGACTAATCACTAACATATACCAGTCAGTGATTATCCATAAACATAGATTCATCTGATCTTAAAGGGATACTTCACCGATTAGCATTAAGCTTTGTATTAGAAGCCCATGCGAATGGCCATGCTTCCCTCCTTCATGTCCCCCTGAGACGAGAGATAGCTGAATTGTGGGTCTGAAAAACAACCTCTGATGATGCAAAAATCATCATTTTGCATCATCAGAGGCTTTTTTGTTTATTTATTTTTTGAATTTTTTTATATTTTAGAAAAAATAAGTGTAAAACTAGTGAGTTGGAATGAAGTTGTCTAGAAGGTCTAACATAGAATTGGGTGATAATTTATACTTTATGCTTTATTAATAGGCAAAACAGACCAGGTCTGATTATTGAACAGGTGTGATTATTGGCTGCCATTAAAATAATTGTAATGGTTTCAAAACAGTATCCTGACTAAACTTTGACTTATACCAGTCTGTGATAACCATCAACATATGTTCCTATTGATATCAATGGGCCTCATTCACCAATATTTTCCTAAGTTTTCTCTTATATATGTTCTTAAGAAAGTTTCTACAAAAAGTCTACGCTGGATTCATGACGTGTTCTTAAACAGTAGAATTGTTCGCACCTGTGTTCTTAGGGCCTTTTTATAGTTGTGCGTCGAATTGACGGCTGCGTCTACGCCGGACCCTACGCCGTGCCGCGATGCACGTCGCTCGGCCGTGTTGCATTTCCCCCGACTCATGTCCTGGTTCTCCTTGTCCATAAACAACATGAAATCAAGGAGAGGGTTCACTTCTACTGCTAAATATTTCCCACCGTGGTCAGAAAACAAAGGAAAGACACTTTGTTTCTCTCACTATGATTCTAGAGTCGCTACTCGCTCCGATCGCCGGCACTCTCTCACTTCTCCCTCTACCACACACACACACACACACACACATGCGGCTCGACGCGCACACCAGCGCACAAGTATAAACATCAGGCCACTTACATAGGCTACGGCGAGAGCTCTGCGTGGAGCCTCCGCACAAATGTAAAACGGCCTTTAAGGTGGTGGGGAATCTGTAGCAGGAACAGTTGTCCCTCTCCTTGATTTCATGTTGTTTATGGAGAAGGAGAACCAGAAAATGACTAGGGGGAAATGCAACGCTACCAAGCCGGACGAGCGCGATAACGTGCGTCGCTGCTACGTGTAGTTAAATTTTTCGAGAGGTGCGCGGCAGGCTACGGCGTAGGGTCCTGCGTAGACCCAGAGGGGTCTGCGTCTACGCCGGACCCTGCGCCGTCGATTCGACGCACAACTATAAAAAGGCCTTTAGGATTGATGAATCCCACGTACATATTTACTTTAGTAAAAGTATAAGGTGTCCACTACCACAAACAAGGCCTGGCTTTTAAAAGAAGTCCCTATCCTAACCAGCATAAAACGGAAATGTGTTGTTAGAATCAGAATGCGAATGGTTTTATTCATGGATGTATTTTAAGACGATTTTATTTTCTTTAACCATGCAAGTAAGCAAATAAAGTGTGTGAAGCAGCGGACATGGGGAGATGTGAAAAGGTCCTTACGCAGCCTCGCGGAGGAGTAAACGACGCTGTGGAGAGGCAACTATGATTTAAAAACAGGAATAATAAAAAACAAACATTTTCATTTTCACTTTTACCGGGGCTGTATTACCGAGGGTCATCGGCGCTGCGCCCGGGCTCTGCAGCACCAGAGGCGGCTTGGATCGGCGGTGCCCCATATATACAGTATCTATGGCAACCAAACTTCACTGGTGAGACAAACGTGTGACGGTCAGGAAGACGTTGTGGCAGAGGAGAAACTGATCAGAAAATGTAACGGAACATTGTAGAAATGTAGTGGAATAGAAAGTATAGATAATTGCTGCAAAATGTAACAAAGTAAAAGTCAAAAGTAGGCTATGCACTATTGAGTCTACTTAAGTAAGTAAAGTACAGATACATGATAAATGTACTTAAGTACAGTAACGAAGAATTTGTACTTTGTTACATTCTACCACTGCATTTTGGCTCCATAAATAACGCGATGAATCACCAAATAATGCAGGATTTAATCAGTTTAATTGCTGATGTAAACTGCAGTGTTAGTGTTTTTTGCATATTATGATTTTTTTTTCAACAAATGATCAGAAATACATTACAGTACAATACTATCATTGTAAACGACTGTAGAATTAAATAAAATGCAGTAATCAATTATTTGGAGCAAATTGTCATCACTCAAATGTGCGTAAGAGTGCTTTTCAGTGTTCGTAGATTTTGTTCTTAGCTGAGAACAAATCCAAGTTTATGGAGCATGGTGGCTCAGTGGTTAGCACTTCTGCCTCACAGCAAAAAGGTTCTGGGTTCAAACCCAGGTTGTCTCAGGCCTTTCTGTGTGGAGTTTACGTGTTCTCCCCGTGCTTGCGTGGGTTTTCTCCAGGTGCTGTATAATTAGGACTACAGTTGAAAATTAGCCGACTGGCTAACACTGGCGCATTTACTGAAATGTTCATTAATGTGCATTGTCCTGATCAAATAAACAAAACAGAAGTTAAGAAAACATTAGTGAATCCCAGAATCTTTGTAAAAAGTGCGTAAGAACAGTTGGTGAATGAGGCCCAATGTTAGTCAAAATAATTCATAGTTTCAGCTTTTTTTAAACTCAGAAATTACGTATATTTTTATATGAATTAGGTTTTTTGACCATATATTAAAAGAATAAGCCTAAAAGTAGTGGTAATAGGTTGGAAAGAAGTTGGCTAAGACGACACAGAATTGGATGATAATTTATACTATGCTTTAAAAACTGGCAAAACAGACAAGGAGGACAACAAGTGCATGGTCGACGAGAAGAAAACACTAAGGTTAAACATCTGTGACGTCCTTTGCTGTAGGCTTCTATATAAAGCTCACACCGGTTTACATTCAATTCACATTGCAAGAATGCAGATCTCTGTGAGTTTTAAGCTGTTGCTGCTGCTCGGCTCCGTCTCCGCTAAAGAAAGTTCTGAATGTCCGCGAGACATCTACGCTGCGCTGAGAGACGACCGCCTTGTTTGTTCAAGGCAGACATCAAAATTGTTGCACTTAAGATACAGTAGTGAACTGTTTCACATCGTGTCACAGCAGTTCAGAGATATCCAAAGGTATAGAAATATGTATTTTTATGTAGTGGAGCAAAGTAGAGCTACAACTACTACTGATTATTTTCATGGTGGATTAATGTGTGGATTAAGTTCTGGATGAATGGATGAGTTGTTTGGTCTCTAAAATGTGGATCAGTGTTTCCCAAATGCCCAAGATGACGTCCTCTAATGTCTTGTTTTGTTTTTGTCCACAACTCAAAGATATTCAGTTTCCTGTCCCAGAGGAGAGAAGACAGTAGAACATATTCACATTTAACATGCTGACCCCTCGAATACGAACCATAGGATCATTTCATAACAGTGAGTGTATGTTTATGTTAGAAACAATAAAAATAACTCAGTGATTTGTGCATTTGGTGATTCCATAACTAATATTTGCATTTACTTTGTTTACTTTGCTTGCTACTTTACTGAATTCTCTCTACTGTATAATCCACTAAATGTCTTTGCCATGCCATAGATATTGGTTACTATAATGTTACAGTTTATATATATATATATATATATATATATATATATATATATATATATATATATATATATATATATATATATATATATATGTATATTATAAAACAAAATCTGATGAATCTGGATAAACTTTTAAATACAAATTTTATTAGACTGTGATGCTCACGTCATATACAGTAAGTATTTCATCACCACAGTTGACTATGTACTACTCCTACTGACAGGACACTCCCACCAAAGTGTATGTATAAAAAGAGCATTCAATGGTGACTACTCTTATCAAAAGAACAGTTCATCAAAGGAACATTGTGGTCTCATTAACAGGTAAGAGAGAGGCTTTTTGAAATGTAAAAGACCAATTTAATAGTGATAGCAGTATTTCAAAGATGTTTTGCACTCAGTTTCAGCTAGTGGTAGTTAACCTAATCCATGCTGAGAATGGTTATTATTGATCTCTCCCCACCAGGATTCTGCTGCTTTCCAGAGTGAAAATGGTGAATTATGAAGTGACTCTATCCACTGGCGATCTTGCCTATGCCACCACTTTTAACAATGTCTTCATTAAGCTGGTAGGAACAGATGGGGAGAGTGAACGCACGTGGCTCAATGGAGCTTTACAATTCACCAAAGGAACAGTGAGTCTGAAATATCCCTCTCTCCGTTTATGTAATGTATTACATGCTTCCTCAACGTTGCCTATATGAGATCTTATTCACATCAAATACTGGGATTATATTGCACAAGTTAGACTTTCTCCCCCCTTTTACATTTAGGAATTGTATAATTATTGCGATGTTACGGCTCAGTTCTTGGTTATCAAATACACTCTATGATCATCTCTTGTTTTATGGCTGTTTTTAAATGTAGCTGGCAGGTTTCACTAAACGGTAGGTTTTGAATTGAAAATTATTTAAATTTAGCAATATATTAACCTTTTAAAGTACTTAAATATATAATAAGTAAACCTAAGTCACTTAGCGAACACGTGCAGTGAATGGTTAATGTGCTTTTACGTCCATTTTGGTGAGCACAGAGGGAAAATATGGCATTTTAAAAGTAGCCTACATTTACGGTAGCTAGCTAACGGTAGACTACAGAGAAAGTGTGATATTTTTACGTCCGTTTCGGAGCGACAGAGGGAAAATATTTCAGTCGACACATTAAGCAGAACCAAAATGAGGAACCAAAATTGACATCTAATCTGGTCTGATTCCTACCACAGTGGAACCGGGTTTCGGTACCCAACCTCAGGTAGGACAGGCCAGGTTAATGGAATGAGCAGGTAATAGACCTTTTTCACGGCAGACATGTTGACATGTCATAGTAGGAAAAGCACAGGTATAGTCTAACCATTAATGATGGCTGCATTCCACCAGCAGTTCAGCATATTTGATGAAGTTGCATGATTCTTGCAATTTTGGGGTTGTATCCAAATGGTTGAATGCACTTAATGTAAGTTGCTTTGTACTTGTAATGTATAATCACTTTTATTTCTTTTTTATTTTATTACTCCAGGTGATATCCTGCCCTGTTTCCATTGGAAAGCTGGTCCTGATAGAGCTGGACAAACAGTGTCTCCCACTGTTCCCTCAAGACTCTTGGTTCCCCGCCAAGGTGGAAGTGAAATCTCCTGAGGGAGATACCTACACCTTTCCTATCTACCGCTGGATCACTGACAGCGAGGTGCACCGCTTCCGAGAGGGAACAGGTTTGTCTAAATTAGCTTGGCATCCTGTACGCTGTTCACTGACCACAGAAGACATAAAATAAAGACACGTTCTGCCAGCCAGTCTATAAGAAGGCTGAAGTTAATTCATGCCAACATACTATACTGTATATATGGTATAAACAAATTCAACCTGTGTTGTGGTTCTTTCTCCAAGCTCTGAGAGTCTTCGAAGACAACCATCATCTTGGCAGGTACAGTCGGGAGATGGAACTGAATCAAAGAGAGAAGGACTATCGGTGAGAGCTCAGAGCAACACGTTTTTATTTCATGCACTCCAAAACTAACATGCCTCCAAACCTCCTCCACCTTTGGTTAATACAGTATTCTACATTCATGGCACACAATGATAAATAAACCACAATATGACGTTGTTACACCTGCCAGGGATTATTTAAATTCATTATACTATAACATACAGTATGCTGCAAAATTGCAATATTACATAAATAAATACATGCCTAGGACAGTACATTATTCTTAGATAAATGGGAGTTACACTGGTATGTAGTCCAAAGTTGCTAACCTCTCTGCTCTTCTATATTTATTCCAGCTGGCATGTGTATGCAGAGGGAATACCCCACTGCATGAAGACAACAGACCCTCATTCTTTGCCTTGTGAGGTCCGCTTCTCCTTTACTAAGGACACAGAGTTTCTCTTCACTGCAGCCACTGGGTAAGGTCCTCAATTTCTGGCAGAAATCTATCTGTGTTACTATGTACCTGACTATCAATGCGATTTAAGGCAGAATAATGAAGTTACTCTACTTTTATTTTCTAGGCTGACTGAACTGCAACTTAAGGGTCTGGCTGATTGCAAGAAGAACTGGACAAATATTGATGATATCAATCGGGTGTTCTGCTCCAAACGGACTGACATATCAGGTACTATCATGGACGTTTCATGAAATACTTGATACTGTATTTATAGTAGTACACAGGGGCGTCGGACTGGGGGTGTGGACTGAGTACATGGCGCACTCATGTGAGGAGGGCCCAAAAACATACTAGAATGAATAGCTGTCGATGTGGGGAGGGGCCCATAGAAAATGCCTTTCTACAGGGCCCAGAATTTTGTGCTACGCCCCTGGTAGTACACTACACTGTATTTACTCAGATATTCGACTGCATTCCTACCTAAAAAAACACTACTAAATACTAAATAGTTTATTGGCTTCTGTACTTGGCTCAAAAAGGTGACAGAAGTAAATGTGTCTAAACCTAAGTTAGGGTTTCCTAATTGTATGCTTTGTCCATGTGTAACACATTGTTTTCCTTGTTTCAGTTTCACATGCAGTGTACACATAAGCTGATAACAGTGATGCAGAGTAAGATTTTCTAGCCAACATTTTGAAACTCAGTCAAGTTTAACTCTATTCATTTTCCAGACTATGTCCAGGAACATTGGGAGGAGGATGCTTTTTTTGGCTACCAGTATCTAAATGGTCTCAACCCCATGTTGATCCGACGTTGTTCAGCTCTGCCCGATAACTTTCCTGTCACTGACGACATGGTCTTCCTCCATGGTCAGGGTAGCTTGAGAAATGAAATGGAGGTGAATATCCTGATCTTGATTGACCTTAGTATTTGAAACAATCGTGTTCTGCCCCATGACATGTTCAATTAGGAATTGCATGTTGAATGTTTGCTTAGTGTATGTAATATCCACACTGTATGCATGTGAGTCAAATAGTTTCTCATCCTCACTAAACTTTCAAACAGAAAGGCAACATATTCCTGTGTGACTACAAGCTTTTGGATGGAGTGAAGGCAAACACCATCAATGGGAAGAAGCAGTACTTGATGGCTCCCCTCGTCCTGTTCCACGAAACACCTGATGATAAACTGATGCCAATTGCTATCCAGGTGAGATTAGAACTCAAATGTAGCTTATAGTTAGGCTTTAGGTTAGGGAGTAATCACTCTTCCTACTTCCTTATATGTCATATATTGAAATATTTACAGGGTAGACAGAAATACCTTTAGTAAAATAATTAAAATTACCAATGGAGAGCAAACATACTGCATATGAAGACATGGCTCAGAGAAAAATCTATATTTAAGGTATTTTCATTGCAATTGCCAGACGGCTTACCTCCCTCTTTCCTTATGTCAAAGACATAAGAAGTTAGACATGAAATCATTGTTGATTGAGGATGAACTGATCCTGTGCTCTGACCTGGGATTCAATGAAAATATGAATTTCCTCTTAAGGGATCAACTAACTTAGTAGCAAAAGAAATCTTTAGTAAATAGACGACAACATACAACAATTACACAACATTCTTTAACATTGATAACCAGTACTGGAAATGGATCCATTGGATTGAATAAACCACATCCCCCTTCCTTCTCCTGCAGCTGAAGCAGACTCCAGCAGATGACAACCCCATCTTCTTTCCTACCGATTCTGAGTACGACTGGTTGATGGCCAAGATTTTTGTGAGGAGTGCAGATTTCAGTGAGCATCAACTCAATGTTCACCTGCTGCGCACTCATCTGCTGGCTGAAGTGTTTGCAGTGTCACTGCTGCGTAATGTGCCAATGGTGCATCCACTGTACAAGGTAACTGAAGGCTGAATACTCAACTTACTGTAGTTGTAGTTTTATCAACTTGATTTTTTTTGTCTTCCAAAGTAGATGAATCAGGTTTGTGTGTATTTATTTGCAAGCATTTCTCACTGTTAAATGGTATAGAAGCATCCAGATTTCTGACTTTGTTAACATGTAATAGTGTTACTAACAGAGTTCCCTCTTTCCCTCAGCTCCTCATACCTCACACTCGCTACACTCTGCAGATCGATTACTTAGCTCGAAGTCTTCTAATATCTGAGACTGGAGTTTTTACACAGGTACATAAATACCAAGAAGCTCACTAAACAAAGTTTTTTTTTTCAATGTAATTTACAGTATTTGTGTCTAACTACATTCCTTACATATCTGACTCTTATCTAGTTTGCAGCTTCTGGTGGAGAGGGTATGAAAAAAATCCTGCAGACATCACTGTCCTCAATGACCTACAGCTCCCTCTGCATACCAGACGACATTGCTGAACGTGGTTTGGAGGCTGTGCCGAACTTCTACTACAGGGATGATGGACTCAAGCTTTGGGATATCATCCAAAGGTAGTACAGGTGGAAAAAAGTAGCCCCAAAAGCCTGCTATCTTTAGTAGCTAGCTTTTGTTCTCTTATGTAACTCAGTTCAATTTCTCATGAATCATGTTGAGTCAGCCAACATTTGTGTAGAGTTTCCTGTCCATAATCTAAAGGTATTAACTACTAATCAGCAACATTTGAGCCCCACCACACCTATTAATGTCTTTTTCAAAATAACATTAACAACAGGCCGAACACCTACATTACTTTGACATCGCTGATGAAGTTACCTCAAGTTACCACACTAAGGGCATGCACTCTACCACATGAGCTACCTAGGCGCCCTAGCTACTGCCTCTTGATTTGAGTAGAGTGGCAGTTGGTAATGAAATGTTATCAATATTCCTGCCTGAAATACTTTGATAGAGAATCTCGGTGAGATGAGATGAGAGGCATCCCTACACTTAAACATTGAAGGTGTCAGTTTCAATAAAAACAGAGTGTAAATTGTAATTTCCCCACTCAATAATAAAAAACAAATCATAGACAAAGACTGTCTCACTTCTGCAGTGTGTATAACAATGCATATCTCAACCAGGAATGTGTTTTATATTTTACCTACCTACATTTCTCAAAGGTTTGTGCAGGGAGTGCTCAGTTTCTACTACAAGAATGATGCTGAGGTCCAGAAAGACTCCGAACTGCAGAAGTGGATTTCAGACATTTTTGAACATGGATTTCTTTCCCAAGCACGCACGGGTGAGTTTTAATTTAAAAAATGCTCATTATGGTGATCAATGATGCTTTATGTGCACATTTCGATATTATATTATTATAATGCAAACATAACTCAACTATTCATCTGGATGTCTTTGAGTCAGTTTATTCTTTCTAATTCTCAGGAATTCCACAGAGCTTCACCTCCGTGGTTGAGTTGGTCAAGTTTGTCACCATGGTGATCTTCACTTGCTCAGGACAGCACTCAGCTGTGAATGCTGGACAGGTGAAGCCTTTTCATTTAACCTATTTTTGTGGAATGGGTTCATGAGGTGTTGCAGTTTAGTTCTGAACTGAAGAAAGATGGAAGGCATTAACAAGAGTCTACAGCAGTGGTTCCCAACCTGGGGTCCGGGCACCCCCAGGGGTGGCGGCAAAGTCATTTGCACATGTTAAACAAATTATGATAATACACTGGAATATATAATGTATACAAAAGTCTGTATGGAAACTATATATTTTGTTGTATCCTCGTCTTTCCTGCCGCCACGGCATCACTATTTTATGAATGAAACATGGCGGAGAAATGTGACAGTGCTGATAACTCCTCTGTATCAAAAAAGAAAGTAAGGCTCTATCTCGAGAGTTACCTCAACTTCGGTTTTGGGGGGGGGGGTGCTCAGCTTTTCTTAGACATGAGTAGGGGGGCACCAAGGAAAAACTGTTGAGACCCACTGGTCTACAGCCATGCTAACAGGTCTGTGACGCTGCACTTAGTAACAGTGATGCTTTGAACAAATGCAACACATGATAAAATACTCAAAATGAAAACGCTAACATGCTGACTTTTAGTGTTTATGTTTACCAAGATCACAATCTCTGTTCACCATGTTAACATGTAAACATTTAGTAATCAGCACAAAACACAAAGAACAGCTGAGACGGATGGAAATGTCAGGGTAACACTTTACAATAAGGTACAGAAAAAAATAGGTAGTTAATGATTAGTTACTGTTTTGAAAGGGTAGTTACCTTTTAAATCTTAAGAAAAGGGTAACTACCCTTTTCAAAAAGGGTAACTACCCTTCTGAAAAATGGTAACTACCCTTTTCAAAAGGGTAACTAAACTTCTGAAAAAGGGTAACTACCCTTTTTAAAAAGGGTAACTACCCTTCTGAAAAATGGTAACTACCCTTTTCAAAAGGGTAACTAAACTTCTGAAAAAGGGTAACTACCCTTTTTAAAAAGGGTAACTAACCATTCGTTACACTTCTGAAAAAGGTTAACTACCCTTCTGAAAAAGGGTAACTACCCTTTTCAAAAAGGGTAACTAACCATTCGTTACCCTTCTGAAAAAGGGTAACTACCCTTTTCAAAAAGGGTAACTACCCTTCTGAAAAAGGGTAACTACCCTTTCAAAAACAGTAACTAATCATTAACTACCTATTTTTTTCTGTACCTTATTGTAAAGTGTTACCGTTAACCTCATGGTGGCACTAAGTAAAAAGTCAGGGGATCACCAAAATCATTAGGATCTATCCTCTGGGGACCACGAATCAGTGTGGACCAAAGTGGTGAACCAACTGACCTATTGACTGACACGGCGTGACTTCAAAGAGTATTAAAGCTTATCTTTCGCCAAAATGCAACTTAAGGTGGTTTTTTGAATGTACCTGAGTCAAAATTTAGTTTAAAAACATATTTAGGACGGAAACGCCACTTTTAAGATTGACCGTATTTTCGTTTTTCAGTCAAATGTCCTTTTGAATGGGAGTGCTAGGGGCACTACTATGATAGCATCAAAATCACTATTTTTAAAACACTAAGAAGGGTCCACACAACATGAGACTTTGCTCCAAGTATCACCAGGGGCTACGCTTTAAGCAGTAATCTGTCAATCATGAATTCATTGCAGTATGACTATGGTGGCTGGATGCCCAACACTCCCATCTCTCTGCAACTTCCTCCACCAACCACAAAGGGGAAAACAAGCAAGGCCACGATGCTGCGGACATTCCCTGCCATCAACACAACAGTTCAGGGAATGGCCACCGTGTGGCTACTCAGCAAGCAGTCGTCTGACTTCGTAAGTGCCCGAGATTTTATGAAATATTATTATATAAATCACGTTTATGTTCAGGTTGCAAAAAGTAGTTCACTGTGTCATTACAGCAAGACACCCTCTTTGAGCCACAGAAAGAAATCATGCTCACTACAACTGTACATTATACAGCCAACAGTTTAGGTTCAAACATTTCTAAACAGTGTCTTTTGAATGTATCATTTATCTCATTAGGTTCCTCTTGGCCAATACCCAGAGGACCATTTCAGTGAGGAGATTCCCTGCGAGCTGATAAAGGATTTTCAAGGAGATCTTGAAGTGTTAAGTGCGGTCATCAAAGCCAGAAACAAGAGGCTGGAGGTCCCATACACATACATGGATCCAGCAGCGCTAGAAAACAGCGTGGCCCTTTAAATAGCAGAAGGTGTGACCTCCTCAGCTGTTGGCCAAATTCAGCTTCATATTAACACAAGTGAGAAAGGGAAGAACTGCATGTTTCTGTTTAGTGGAAAGAAATGACTGCATGTGATTGTTGTGGTTATGTATACAGTCTGATTGATTAAACTGTGGTGAAAAAATGTGCTGTTTTAAATCATACACATCCTAAATCTTCTTAGTTTATCAATGACTACACAGGGCATCTTATTAAAATAAATTACAAGTGAAAAATAAAAAATGTGAAGCTGCTGCATTGAGAAGTTTCTTTTAAACACATGTATCTTTCAGAAACAAAATGTGTCAATTTGTGCATGTCTGCCCTCATTGGACTATTTGATTATTTTCTGGCCTGCTCTACAGCAGTGTGTGTTGTGTAGTAGCCTTTAACTGATAACTGAGCTATAGCTTGTTCTGTATGTGAGATTGTTTGTTCTCTGCCAGTTAATCTACAGAACAAAATATACATTATTCTGAGAAAACAATGAAATATATATATATATATATATATATGTACATACTGTATATACACATACATACATCTTATACATCCAGATTTTTTTGCACACCCCTACTAACGCTATATATATATATATATATATATATATATATATATATATATATATATATATATATATATATACAGTTTAAATATGTTTCAAATGTGACATTTTACCATGTCTGCAAATTTGCTTAAATTAATTAATTTGAATCTCTTTCAGATGTTATATACAGTGCTGCTCAGCATAGGTTTATGAACCCATGCTAAAGTTGACTAAAAAGAGGAATAAAAAAACATCTTTAGGAAATTGATCTTAATGCCTTAATTAAAAAACTGAGGAAAAATCCAACCTTTAAGAACACCAATTTCCTTTGTGACTGAATAATGTATGGTAAATAAATAAAGGTTCTTCGTTAAAATACAGGCGGCATAAGTCAGTCCACCCCTATTTTAAATTCCCATAGAGGCAGGCAGATTTTTAAAGGTTATTTCATGGATCCAGGATACTATGCATCCTGATAAAGTTCCCTTGGCCTTTGGAATTAAAATAGTCCCCCCCTACATCATCATATACCCTTCACCATACCCCCACATCATCACATACCCTTCACCATACCTAGAGATTGGCATGGGGTACTTTCCATAAAATCGTCTCTCAATGCAAATCAAACCAGCTATTAGGCTAACTGAAATAAAACCATGTATTATAGCAAATACTGACTAAATAATAATACAATTAATATAAATTAAATATGTAAATATGAATAAAATACCAAGACAAAACATGAATTGTAAAAAAAACAGTTGTAAGCTAATCAGCGGTCTGCGCTAACTTCATCTAAGCTACAAATACATTTGATTAGCATGAAAACACGTCCCAGAGAACGACAGAGTGGGTACACATCTGTTAATAACCCCTATGTTCGTTTTGCGCCGGAAATGTCCTTTAAAAGGTCCCATGGCATGAAAATTTCACTTTATGAGTTTTTTTTAACATTAATATGAGTTCCCCCAGCCTGTCTATGGTCCCCCAGTGGCTAGAAATGGTGATAGCTGTAAACCGAGCCCTGGGTATCCTGCTCTGCCTTTGAGAAAATGAAAGCTCAGATGGGCGGCATCAGGGCTAATCTGTGGGAAAAAAAAAAAACCCCCCTTTTTTTTTTTTTTTTTTTTCCCCCCACAGAATTTTTTTTTTTTTTTTTCTTGGCCCACCAATGAGAGAGAGAGAGAGAGAGAGAAACATCATGGCTTTCAAACGAGCAAAGTGGCAGTTGGTCAAGGCCACACCCTCCACTTTGCCCCCCCTCTCCTCCTCAATAGCTACAGACCCAGAAATGGCACATCCTAAGGAAAGCTAATTGTGGGACTGGCTCTAGTGGCTGTAATTCTGCACCAAGGCTGAATTTTGGGAAAGAGACTTCAGATACAGTATTAGGGGACCACTAAGATCTATATAAAAGAGACTTCAGATACAGTATTAGGGTACCACTAAGGTCTATATAAAAGAGACTTCAGATACAGTATTAGGGGACCACTAAGGTCTATATCAAAGAGACTTCAGATACAGTATTAGGGGACCACTAAGGTCTATATAAAAGAGACTTAAGATACAGTATTAGGGGACCACTAAGGTCCATATAAAAGAGACTTCAGATACAGTATTAGGGGACCACTAAGGTATATATAAAAGAGACTTCAGATACAGTATTAGGGGACCACTAAGGTATATATAAAAGAGACTTCAGATACAGTATTAGGGGACCACTAAGGTCTATATAAAAGAGACTTCAGATACAGTATTAGGGGACCACTAAGGTCTATATAAAAGAGACTTCAGATACAGTATTAGGGGACCACTAAGGCCTATATAAAAGAGACTTCAGATACAGTATTAGGGGACCACTAATATATAAAAGAGACTTCAGATACAGTATTAGGGGACCACTAAGGTCTATATAAAAGAGACTTTAGATACAGTATTAGGGGACCACTAAGGTATATATAAAAGAGACTTCAGATACAGTATTAGGGGACCACTAAGGTATATATAAAAGAGACTTCAGATACAGTATTAGGGGACCACTAAGGTCTATATAAAAGAGACTTTAGATACAGTATTAGGGGACCACTAAGGTATATATAAAAGAGACTTCAGATACAGTATTAGGGGACCACTAAGGTCTATATAAAAGAGACTTTAGATACAGTATTAGGGGACCACTAAGGTCTAGATACAGTATTAGGGGACCAGTAAGGTCTATATAAAAGCATCCAAAGAGCACCATGTCAGGGGACCTTTAAAAGGGACTAAACACGTTCGATGGACATAGTGAATCACATTTGACTTTGAGATCAATACAATTGTCAATATCCGAATAATTTGATTGATATTTTTCGGTTTCATGTTTATAGCAAGGGTAACTTTGGTAAACTGTTAGTTGTTGTTTGTTTGTTTCACTAGTTATCCCTCATTAAAAAGGTGGTTCTTGCTAAGAATATCACCATCTTCTACAAAATTTCAGGAATACACCGTGTTCATTGCAAAACAATAGTTTGCAATACTAAAAATACTGCATCCTCACAAAAGAGCAGCATTTTTTAATAGTAGCTTTCACATAGTGTGTCTGTTTGTATGTTGGTATAGTGGAAGATCAGAAAATGTGGGCAGGAGTTGGGGGAGAAGGCAATGCAGAGATGAAGGACTTCATACCTCAAGAATAGGTGTTTGTATAAGCCTGATCAACAAGTGGTAGACGGTAGCAAGTAGTATTGATAAGGTGAAAGTCCGTGCAGGGAGGTTGGTTGGGGGGATGGACGGGTCAAACAACACGGGACTTTCACCTAGGAAACCAGGGATCGCGTCCCGCTTGTTGCATTTCCTTTCCTCGTTGTTCTCTTCCTAACCACAACCGTCCTGTTGTTGTGTTTCCTTGCGCCCGGGGATTGCGTCCCGCAAGTGGTGGCCCGTCCCGTTGTTGTGGCCGGCGTGTGGCGTTTTGTTTCCCCCGTTGTTGTGTCCCCCAGAGCAGGTTCGAAAATTGTGACCTGTACACGTTAAAAATTTGTGACGTGTACACGAAATAAACGTTGAAATCGTGACCTGTAAACAAATCAATAAACCAAATAACGTGACTATTTCACTAACACAGAACATTTAGGGAACGTTTAGGGAACGTGTGTAATCCGAATCTATCTAGTATTTGGGGCAGGCGCATTAATAATTACCTCTGTATATTAATCTCTTTCAGAAAAGAGGAAAGAGTTTGAAAACTGATTTGATGACCACTGCTGAATTGGCCTGCTCAGAGGAAGAGGCACTAATGATTCCAGAAAACAGGAAACCAAAGAAGAAGAAGACCTACACAGACTTTGGAATGGGTAGGTAATGAACTATCATTAAATCATATCCATCTATCAACGATAAATATTTTAACCCTTTGGAAGTTGTACTTGTGTTACATTTTGTATTCCAAATGTAACCCTATGTGCAGTGAAGGAGAGATACCACACGTCCTTCCTGCTGCTGTCAGACTTTATAATCAACACTGCTCCAAGTAGACCACACGCACCCTATCTGACAATTTACTCACGTGCAACATTATTATGCAATATCAACTATCAACTACTCTGTGCAATACTGTGAATACCGTATTATTAAACTTTCTGTCTGTATACTTAACTGTTTTAACTGCTTTATTCTTGCATTTTACTGATGCTTTTGTCATTGTACTTTCCTTTAGGTGCAGTATCAGTGAAAATGTCCACTATGGGACTAATTAAGGATCTTATCTTATTTAAAATTTGTATATGTTTGTAATTTTTAGATGTCTGAATTGCCACGATGACCAAGATATTCAACGGGGAAATGTGGAAAGTTGCCATATTGCCAGTCATTACTTTGCCAAATAATCTGTGGTAAGTTTACAAAAATCTTAGTTGAAAATGGGACTAGGATGTAAAAATAAGTAGGAAGAAGTAGTAGTAGTAGTAGTAGTAGTAGTAGTAAGTCATTTTATGCAGAGGGCTGCATAAAAAGGCAGCATTGGTATTAAAAGTAAATACTTTTTAAATAATGTTAATTTAGAAAGTGATCTAAATACATATTGTCAGAATGGCCCTTTAACAGCGGCTGAGGCTAGATGGGATACAGCTACGGTGACAACAGTTAAGTTTAGGCACCAAAACGACTAGTTGAGTTCAGGAAACAGATCGTGGTTTAGCAGAGAATTTAACTATGTTAACAACATTTGGCTTGCCATATTCTACTTGATGAAACCGGTCTTCTATTCACATCTGCAAGACTTACGTTACAATTATTACTCACCACTTGAAAACAAAGGGAGAAGAAACAAAAAATAAAATTAAAAAACCTTCCACGCATTAAAAGATACTTCTTCTAATAACGCACAAAACCCAAATCTTTTTTTCTTGCCACAGCAGCAGCAGCAGCAGCACCACCGAGGGATCCTACTTTCCTGAGTCTGAAGCCCAGAGGGCCATCAAGGACTTCCCCGACTGGCAACAACACAGCTGATATGAAGCAGGGACACACAGCTCACGAGTGTGTAGTCAAAAGAGAGAAATACTGTATATTTCAGTTACTGCTACAGATTAAGAAAAA
This sequence comes from Perca fluviatilis, assembly GCF_010015445.1. Taxonomy (NCBI): domain Eukaryota; kingdom Metazoa; phylum Chordata; class Actinopteri; order Perciformes; family Percidae; genus Perca; species Perca fluviatilis. Next base: position 34,274,237 of record NC_053125.1, read on the forward strand.
TAATGAATTGTCTTAATAAATAAATGTTATTCTTGGCTCAATTGTTCAGTGTCTTTGGGTTCAAATAACATTACCATGATCCCATAGGCATCCAAAAATTGAGAAAGTGACATTTTTTTTTAAACTGAAACAGGGTGCGTTGGACATCCTGTTGTGTGTGTGTGCAACCGCCTTTTTATTACCAGGGGTTTACAGACACGTCTCTACTGATTGGGTATCACCTGGAACACAGCCAATAATCGAGAGACACACCCACCAAATGAGAGAAAACATAACTCAAGCCGTTGCACACCGTTCCCATCTCTTTGCCTGAAGAGAAGCCCACAGTCTCAGACTTTAAAATACTCTGGTTTAAGCTTTTAATAGTGGTTTTGTACATTAGCCCTGAGTATAGACCATATTAGGATGATTATCTCAAAATCTATCTACATACAACAATAGCTTTAAATGTGTTAGTATGCTATTTTCTATAATAATTTGAACTTGTGTAAATTGTCTTTACTTTACTAATTGTAATTTAATAAGTAATCGTGTATGATGTATCTATCTTACTTTAGCTATTCATGTAATTTCGAAAATATATTTAGATAGATACTTTATTGATCCCCAAGGGGAATTTCAAGTAATTTCGTGTGACCTATTAGGCTACTGACCTGTTTTGTTGAATGGGTTAATGCAGGATCAGTTGATCAGCTCATCTTCCTGACATGTGTACTAGGTACCTATAACAGATGTCAGGAAGATGTGCATGAGACCGCATCTGTACAATGTAGGCTATGAAATACGTTACAACGATGTATATCTATCTATATAGTGGCTACATGTCGCTGTAACATAGTCCCAGGGACGTCGTGCCAGTGATCAAACGAGCCTAATAATACCCTCCGTATCCCCGCCATATTCGGATTACATCGCCAATACATCGCTGCCCATTCTGTGTGCTTACTGGGGTGGTGTTTATAATAACGAGTTTTGAGCATGGCTGTATTGATGGGTGGGGGGTTAGGCAGGTAGGCCTATCATGATTTATTTAGGCTACACTGTAAATTGTGTATTAGTTATTAATACCGGGGGCGCCCGGATAGCTCAGCTGGTAGAGAGTGCGCCCATATATAGAGGTCTGGTCCTCGACGCAGCGGGCCCAGACTCGACTCCGACCTGCGGCCCCTTGTTGCATGTCATTCCCCCCTCTCTCTCTCTATCTCTCCTTAAATTAAAACCGTTAAAAAAACGGTACAATATCTGATGAATGCATGTTATAATGTGTTACTCGTTGAGCCAAGTAAGCCTATATGTCAAATAAAACACAAAGAAAAGACACATGTTTTGACAAGTTTGTATTGACAAACAAACAAAGAAAACAGTTTGCCAGTCAAGTGAAAATGATTCAGCACCACGGACAGCGACAGCTGATGGACAGCGATAGTGCTGAACAGGCCAAGTGAGCTCAATCAGTGCCACACTATATATAACTGACATGGCACTATTATATATTATATATATGTTTGTTAAGAAGAGCTGGATTATCACACTGTGAGATCATATGCAGTAATTAGTTTCTTTTAGCTAATAATGTGTCACTTGGCGAGAGCCCCGTTCTCGTCAAGTGGTGTTTGAGGGGCCCCTAATTGGCACGGGGCCCTGGGGCGGCCGCACCCAAGCACCCAAGCACCCACGCACCCACGCACCCACGCACCCACGCACGCACGCACCCACGCACCCACTCTATCTCCGCTACTGGCGCTGGGCTTTGAAGCAAATTTGACATATTGGGCCAAATGGTGGAAATTAAGAATTAGGTAATCAGAGGCAGAGTATATGTATGTAGAGTGGGATATGCCTTCGCCATCCTAGAAAAACACAACTGGTTAACGGTTAACGGACTGCTTAGAATACGTTCAGACTGCAGGCAAAAGTGACCCAAATCTGATTTATTTTTGGGGTCAAGTGACCAGGTCAGACTTCCTCAGAAGTAATGTGAACACTCAAATATTTTCAATGCAGCCACAGTGTGATCAACTGATGTGGATTTGACTTTTACGTCAATCTACATCGACATTTGTCACCATTATGCTCCCGCGGGAGTTAGCCCGAGACACAGACAGTAACAGTCAATGGAGGGAGATTGAGGTTACCTAAGGTTACCTAACCCTAAGACACAGACAGACAGTAGAGGGAGGTGTTAGACCTGATTAGTGTATTCTCATTAATGTTACGGCTGCCATTACACAAACATGTTGAAATAAAAGGTAACTGAGACTGACAGGCCACTTTTATGACAGGGAATACACCACAGACAGGGTTTTCTTTCTGGTTCAATCATTCCCTTCAATATCGTAAATCATATCTCAAACGCAATATCAGTCAAAATCATCACAATTTGACATTTTCCTCATATCGTGCAGCCCTAATTACGAGTGTCATATTTTACTAAATGACAGTCAAGTTCAAAGACCTGCAGGTTCAGTAACTCTCCAAGGTGTGGATGTGATTATCTGCATATATCCTGTGGCTGTCCAGCTGGGCCCCACTCCTCACCCAATAAACTAGATCAGTGAGCTTCATCAGGGGATTGGTGACCCCTAGAGGGTCTTCAGAGTCATTGCAGGGGGGTGCACCAAATTATTGTTTAATGCCTTTTTGAAAGTTCCTTCTCCCAAAGTTGAAATAGGCCCGAAAAATACACTATCACGAATCCAACATACAGTATTATTGGAAAAGATAATTGGCCTATTTGTAAAAAAACAGCTGATATAACGATAACTATAGCCACTATGGTAGCTATCATTATGGTAGCCATCACTATGGTAGCCATCGGTATGGTAGCCATCACTATGGTAGCCATCGGTATGGTAGCCATCACTATGGTAGCCATCACTATGGTAGCTGTTGTTGCCAGCGTCCTCTTCTATGCTGTGGTGTGCTGGGGAGGAAGCACTAAGAAGAGGGATGCTGAACCACTGGACAGGCTGGTAAGGAGAGCTGGCTCTGTTGGGGGGGCTGAGCTGGACTGGAGTGCATCACTTCAATATCAGATAAAAGGACCCTGAACAAACTGGTCAACATGTTGGACAATGACTGTCATCCACTCCACAGCTCTATCACAGAGCAGAAGAGCCTGATCAGCTCAAGACTACACACACTGCCATGAACAGCTGACAGACTGAGGAAGACATTTGTCCCCAGGGCCGTACAACTCTACAATAGAGTCTGCATAGTCTGTCTGCCTCTCCTCCCTCTCCACCAGTCCCACTACCTCCTATAACAACAGTTATGTACCGACTGTCCACTGGCTCACTGTTTACTGCTTACACTGTTTACTGGCTATATTAGCCCATATGCACAACCCCTCCCTTTATCCTGTATCCTTGCACTTTTGGACTTATTTTGCACTACCACCATGACACACCCTCTCATAGAGCACCTTACCATGCAGACTGCATGCCCTATTACTGCAAGCCTCTCATGCTTATACATCCTTTAGTACATTCATGTGGATTTTTTATTTATTATCTTTTCTTTTATTGTCCATATTATTCATGTGGATTTGTTATTGTATCATCCTGTTTATGATGTATGTGTATGTTGTGTGATGTCTGTAAGCTACTGACACCTTGAATTTTCCCTTGGGGATCAATAAAGTATCTATCTATCTATCTATCTATCTATCTATCTATCTATCTATCTATCTATCTATCTATCTAACTATCTATCTATCTATCTATCTTAATAATATTCATAGAGTCATATCTGTGCAACAGCGCCTCTCTGTGGCCACTTTGGTTCATTACATCACAGAAGGATACTTGTCATTCAGAGGGAGAGACACAGGAGGTCAAAGGTCAGCCTGTTTGTGTGTGTGTGTGTGTGTGTGTGTCTGTCTGTGTGTGTGTGTGTGTGTGTGTGTGTGTGTCTGTTTGTGTGTGTGTGTTTGTGTGTCTAATAAAGTATCTATCTATCTATCTATCTATCTATCTATCTACCATCCACAGATACAGTTAAGCTAATGGATTCACTGTGCCTTCCACATGTATGTTTGACATTAAAACATGATGATATATGATATATGAAATGTAAATAGTAACTTAGTATTGCAGGGCACCATAAAAGGTTACACTACACGTTATGGTAGGCCTAGTTTAATAGGCCCAACTCAATACGGTATATGTAGGGGTCCCTGCTCGGTAACCTGTTAGGGGTCCTTGGCCTAAAACACACTGAGGACCCCCCCTGAGCTAGATGATACTGAGATTCTGATAACAGCTGTTCACAACCTGTTATTTTGTTTATTTTGAGATGTGCTGTTTCAAATGTCATCAGTTTTCTCTTACCTAATATTTTCTGACATGTGAATACACAATAAAAAAACTATTTCCTGAAAACGTCATCAGTGACACGTGACGAGGAAGGAGGTGGGCTTTGCTCGGTGTGTCTGGTAGAAGTTAATGTGCTGATCTCAGATGACCAACATTTCAAATGGAGGAATCATCTCTGCAGCTGCTGCTGGGTAAGTTCAACTTAATGTTTCAGGGTTTGTCAGTTGAAATAACAGGAATTCATAATTGAATTCATGAATGAATTTAGAATGCTATTAGAAAAGGCATTTGAAAGGGCAGTACACTTCAAAATTCACTTCAAATTGTGCTGGTTGGTAAAACAATGCAACCCAGTCTCACAGCAGTTTGTGAAAAGGTCACGTATTTTAATCTATTGATTCGTGTACATGGACACGTTATTCTTGTTTTCTTCGTGATGGTTAGCACGTTTATTAAACTAATGTATTTTAATGGGAAGCATCTTACGATACGATACAACTTTATTGTCAGCCAGGGCTGAAATGCTTTGTGGCTCCCTGGGCAGCTCGTATAAAAAAGTGGACATAGACATACATAAGATGAATAACACTATACCAAAGGACATACATGAAAAATTACCACAAATTACATAAACACCCAAGTAAAGAAACAAAGCATAATGTATAACAACAGAAATTGCTGTAAGACGCTACGATATGGGCCGAGCTGGGCTCAGGGACTACGGGCGCAAAATAGCACTTGTGCTACAACCTGGTAGTACATGTACACGGAGTACAGACCGCCATCAGGTGTCGGTGTCCCACCTGAGGTGCACACAGACCGGCTGCAGTCGATGGAAGAGGTTGACATGTCATCTCAGCAGGCATCAGCTTTTTTTTATTTATTTGGACTCAAAGTTGAATGGTCTTCATTCTCTGTCTGTCTGTCCATTGTGAGTCAGCAGTAATGAAATGTAGGCGGCCGATTAACGTACCGTTTCTTTGCATCTTTCCTCGTCTGAAGTTTCCAATTCCCGAGTACAATTAAACGCAGCATTAGTGGCACTGCTAATCTCTACCTGGGCAGACGGAGAGAGACCATCCACTGCTGGCTGACAGCAGTGAGGCTGAATTTGAATTTAGGGCAGTCATGTGCTCAATCAGCGTTGTTTTAACTCACTTTTTGATAGATGCTAGATGGTACGTTCTAGACAGTTAACTAGATGAAAATCTTACAGACAATAACTTTAAAAGCTGTATTCTTAATTCAAATATGAATTCAATTATTAATAATTCATGTTTTTAAAATTGCATTTATAAATTCATTATAAATGTTCTTTATTTAAAAAGGCAAGCAGAGGAGAGCTGCTGTCTCACTCGTTCCAGTCTATATATGGTCTCACCGTGAGGCTAAGGTAGTAGACCTGCATCGAGATCACTCCTGTAGCCAATCGTGCTTTAAACTGAGGTTAGGACCTCCTACCTCATTAACATATGGAAACAGAAATACAGTACTACATAAATGTAGGTGGATAAAAATGTAGAAATAAATTTAAAGTATTATGTAATTTATTTATGATTTTATGTATGATTTTATTCATTTAGTTATACATTTATTTATTCATTCATTCATTTATTTGTTATATGGAGACTTATTGAAACTTAAGTCATGTTCCGTCCTTCACAATTTTGAAGTTTAACTTTGAAACTATTTTTATAGTTCCTCTCTTATATAATGGATTAATTAATACATTTGAAAACCAATTTAATAATTACATTTTTAATGTACAATTAAATATTAAATAAAGAAATGCTCTATTTCAATTTCCAAGACCTGGAGGTCCTCCATCATTTACTGCTGTCAAGTTTGAGAATAAAATGAAAAATATTGAATGTGTATATCAGTATCTCAAACTAACCTGAGGTTGATTTCTCTTTAGTTGTGACTTCACTGCTGAGCAGCACAACAAACCAAGGTCAGTAAACTGCTTTTGTCACATCTGGTAGACAAGACAATGGTTGAGGAGGGAAAGTTTATCAATACATTTTAACACTAAATTCAGTTTAGAAAGCCGCAGTGACACAGACTGGAGAGGGAAGATACGATTGAAGATCAAATTTAAAAATAATTCAAAACCAGGGCTGTTTCTAATGATGCACCGTCTGCTAGAGAAAGAGGAAACACTGATTCTTTTGAAGGATGGGTAATAAGATGGTAATGTCAGGAGGATTATTGAGCCAAAGTATTAATAAACACAGAAACTTTAAAAAGTAAGACACATGTAGACAGATGTAGATATTCTGCTGTGTCTAACATCAACTATGAGAGTTCAATTTGAAAACATGCAGAAATGGTTTGATAGCTCACCGTCTGAGTTACAGAGGAGAGGATTCAGCAGTGGACAGACAGTGAGAAAGCAGGAATATGAGGAATGTGGTCAAAATAAGCCTTAAAAATGGAAATCATCTTCTATAACTGCATCCTTCTTCCCTCCTCCCTCCAGTCTCTCTGACTGTGAGTCCCAGCAGCTCTCAGATGTTTAGAGGACAGTCTGTCTCTCTGAGCTGTGAGGAGGACGACAGCTCTGCTGGATGGACTCTGAGGAGGAACACAACCAGAGAAACCAGGACTCAGTGTAGAGATGGAGGTGAATCTGGCTGGGGAAGACCTGCTGGTTCTTCCTGTAACATCAGCTTCATCCTCCCATCAGACAGTGGAGTTTACTGGTGTGAGTCCAGAGAGGGAGCAACCAGTAACAGCATCACCATCACTGTCACTGGTAAGATCAGACTGTGGAGTCAGTATTGATGAAGCTGTGTGTGAATGGATGACATGCTGTAGTTTGTCTCTGTGTTGAGGTGGACCAGTGATCCTGCAGAGTCCTGTCCTCCCTGTGATGGAGGGAGAAGACCTCACTCTGACCTGTAAAACAAAGACGACCTCCAACCTCCCAGCTGGTTTCTATAAAGATGGCTCCTTCATCAGGACTGAGCCTGCAGGTCACATGACCATCCACCATGTTTCCAGGTCTGATGAAGGCCTCTACAACAACATCAGCAGTGTCTTTTGAGGGTTTGTGGGAGGCTCTAAGTGCAACATCAAGTTTGGGGTATACCCCTGGGTTTCTGCAGGTGGGAGGTTAAAGGTCATCATTTTATTACATTCTGAGTTGGGCTATAATTTTTGTTTGGTTCAGTTTTTGTTTAACACAATTGTATTGATGATGATGATGATGATGATGTGATGTTGTTTATGATTATGATTTTATATCATTATAACTGTAAATTGTGTGCAATGTTAATGCATTGATTTTTGGGTCACTTCGTGTGTGTATCTGATTGCGTTCGCACATGAAGTGACCGAAATTTTGAGCACTTGGAAAAAAGCAGAGACAAGCGACCAGAGTTCTGTTATTTGAGTTTGAGAATAAGCTTTCACACCTCCCCAAACCACTGGGCGTATCCAAGGAAACGCTCCAGGGTTGGTTACCATGGTGTGGAAGCAGCCTAACACACCATCTGATATCAGATATTTCTTCCTCTAACTAGACCAAGGGAACTCACTTACAAACATGATACACAACACTGAAGTTAAAAGTCACATAAAAAAGGAGGAACAGTGAAATAGCTGAACGTGTTATTTACTTACTTTGATTTCTATGCTTTTAATTAAATATTTTTTTTGTTCATTTTAGAGAAACCCATGACTACCAGTCCTCCTTCAACCTCCACCATCTCTGGCTTCAACACGTCTTCCTCTCCCCCAGGCTCCTCTCCTCCCCTGGTCTCCTTTCCTCCTCCCCTGGTCTCCTTTCCTCTTCCCCTTGTGTTGTTGTACATTATTTCAGTCGGTGTCCTGGTTCTCCTGGTTCTCCTGGTTCTCCTGGTTCTGCTGGTGAGACGATGCATCCGTAGGAAACCTAAAGGTTAGTCTCAATAAGACTCATGTTGCGCGCTGCAGTTCAACATCTAAATTTACTGTTGATATTTTCAATTTCAGAATTGGAGTAAAGTGTTTCTTCAAGTCAAAACGTCTCTTAGGATTCTCATGAATCACTTTTCTGTTGTTGACCAATCATCGTCACCACGAGGGCCCTTTAGCATGCTCCGGAGCTTTTGATTGAATCACATAATCTTCCTCATGTTTCCATCTTTACGGATGTCTCTTTAATGGATAAACTGATTGAAATTGATGTTAACTTTGGTTTATTTCAGCTGCTCAAGCTGAAGCTGGAGATGATGACATCACATACAGTGATGTCACTATAGCGAGATGGAGCAAAGGTAAAGATATTTCTTTCAGATGAAAACCGTGTGTGTTCTTGTTTTAATGTCCTGAGAGGACGTTTTGGGAAAAGAACATTTTATAAAATAGGGATATTTTAACAGTCAATGTGTAAGGTCTATTTTAGTAGATGATAGCGTGTTGTGCTTGTCATGAGAGTCTGGGTGTTTTGTACCCTGTGGTTAACACCTCTAAAACCTCTAACAGCTCTAACAGTTCTGTGGTCGTTCTGTTTCCTGTTTCTCATAGCAACCCTTCACCTGAGTGTGGGTCTGTTCAGGCTTCACTGCAGGACACAGGACAAAACAAAGATCATATCAATAAGCTATAAATTTGCAGAATTACATATCGCTGTCTATCTATGATCACTTACAATAGATCTAAAGTAATGGAATATGTTCATGTAAACAGTAAAATGCCGTTGTTAAAGGAACATGCCAACTTATTGGGACTTTGTCTTATTCACCGTATCCCCCAGAGTTAGATAAGTCCATACATACCCTTCTCATCTCTGTGCGTGTTGTAACTCTGTCTGACGCCCCCACCGCTAGCCTAGCTTAGCCCAGATCCTGGAGGTAACCGGCTCCATCTAGCCTACTGCTCCCAATAAGTGACAAAATAACGCCAACATGTTCCTATTTACATGTTGTGAATTGTAGAGTCACAGCGTGTACAAATAAAAGGTCACATGAGACACATACTAACCGTATACATACTGGGAACTATATTCTCAGAAGGTGAAGCACTGCCAGTTCTGCTACTTGGGCGGAGTGATTAGCGCAACACCTGAGAAGCACCGTTGTTACTCTCTGCCATGCACCACGGGGCTTCTCAGGTGCTGCGAGCAAATCACTCCATGTTATGTTACTGCTGATGAAGACCCAACATTTCCTGATTTTGCCATTTCATAATAAAAGCATTCAAATGAGAAAATAACGTGGGGGCTTTTTATTGTGAAGAATGTATAGCAAATGAAACCATTTCACAGCGGATGATTTGAGTTTGCCAGCTTTCTCCGTAGCAAAATCAAGGCTGTGTAACTCTGGCTAATAAAAGACTAATAAATAACTAAAGGAGATGACTGGCAGGAATATCTGGAGTAATATCCTTCATATTGGGGAATTCTGGGACATTTTACTAAAAATAATGTTACTGTATACCGGTGGCAGCTTTTTCCAAAGAACAGTGCTGCAGAGAGCTCCCAAGAGCAGCAGCACAGTAACACAAACACAAATCAATTACAGTATGATATTAACATCCAAAACAAACAATTTAGTGGTATCTGGCATGAGAAATACTTTGGGTAGTTCTGCTCACAGTTGAGTAGGCGGCCCTAATGTGGGACAGTTGGGTTTAGGAAAAGAACGGGAGAGTTGGGTTTAGGAAAAGAACGGGACAGTTGGGTTTAGGAAAAGAACAGGACAGTTGGGTTTAGAGAGGCAAGAGGCATAAATCTCTCACTCAAGCTGTGAAGTTTGTGTTAGGCAAATATATTGATAACGCCATAATAAAGATGCTCATCTAAATCTAGTTCAGTATATCGCTCTCTGGGAAATAGGCCCATTTTTACATTATTTCAAGTGTTTGTGCAACACTGACATGTTGACACCGTGAGTTGTTCCTGCTGCGGTCAACCTGTCTCTAAAAAAGAACAGCTCTGTGAGCATGAAGTCCGTTTCACATGAACTGGGTTCCCATTTAAGCCCTGCCATCAGCAACAAGTGTTAAGAAGATAAAAAAAAACTGTGAAATTTTAAGTTGTACTTCCCCTTATGTAGACTTTTGCAGTTCTGTCTTAAAGCTATCCCCTGATATTTGCTGGTAAAATGTATCAACTATTAAGTCCTTTTCTAATACTATGGACAATAGTTTATTGATTGTAGTAAAATTGAAATAATCAATGTCATTTCTTTTCCAGAGATTTATTCAATTGCAATCTACTCTGGAGTGAGAACAGAAGACGCCAGTCACGGACAAATAGGGATCAAAGACAAGAAATCAACCAGGAAGAGACTATTTCGATTAGCGGAGTAATCCTCATCTGGTGCTCTAGTGAGTATTTGTGAATGAACTCCAGTGTGTGTTCATGGTGATGAAGAAACATGTCATCCACTGCAACAGGGACCAACTTTACATGCACAATATTTTGCCGTTATTCTGAAAAAGAAATTATTCCAACTAAGCTGCTTACATTGTTAACATATCAATATTCCACTAACAGCCAACACACAACCTATTACTAATATGACTTCATTTAACAACTCCCCCCCCCACACACACACACACACACACACACACACACAGTTTTCAGATTACATTATGAATTTAAATAATTGCTAAAGGGTTCTCGACTGCTGTAGAACGAAGTGGCTGATCTTTAATGTAATATCTACAGTGTCCATTATCAGCAACCATTCATCCAATTTCCCAAAGGCCCATTCTGTTCACTAATCTGATATCATTTTAAAAGGCTAACTGAGAAAACATTGGAGAACCCTTTTGCAATGATGTAATCACATAATGTAATCTGAAAACTGCTGCCCTGGTTAAAAAAAAACAATGCAACTGATCTCAGGTGGTCATCTGTCTGTAATGGAGGGAATGGACATTTCTAAGTGACCCCAAACTTTTGACTGGTAGTGTAGGTCAGGAGGTCACAACAAAGAGGGAGACAACACCATGTTAAATGTTTAAACAATACTTCATTCAATTAAATTCAACCAAATTAGACCAAAAACAATATCTAAATTGACTATATAACATTTTGTTAATGTTCATATTACTGTTTATTGTGTTATGTTCAAATATTTGGCAAATTCTATGTTGAAGCTTTGGCAACATTGTTTTTGAATCGTTCATGCCAATAATGCCTCTTTGAATTAAATTGGATTGAGAGAGAGAAATTCAAACACAAACACCCGACATTTGACCAAATAATTAACATCAATAATATGCCGATCCTGCTGGGAGAACAGCCAGAGAGCTGCAGTCTAGCAGCAGAATATTCACTAAGATAATTTACACTTTGAAAAAATAGCCAAAAAAATAGTAAATTTCCCAAAGTTAACATGAGAAAAGAAGCTGGTAGTTCTCCGAGGAGAAGGGACAGCAGCTCCACTGGCAGCTACATATGGATCTGAGGGACTCCCCACCACTATGAGATCCCAACATTACACATTGGTTTAGGATTGTACAGCAACTATATTATACACAACTGTTAAGTGTTATATTCCATCCATCCATCGTCAACCACTTATCCCGCGCACAGGGTCGTGGGGGGGCTGGAGCCAATCCCAGCATGCGTCGGGCGAAAGGCGGGGTACACCCTGGACAGGTCGCCAGTCCATCGCAGGGCCACACATAGACGAACAACCACTCACTCACACATGCACAGCTACGGACAATTTAGGGACACCAATTAACCTAGCCTGCATGTCTTTGGCCGGCGGGAGGAAGCCGGAGTACCCGGAGAGAACCCACACAGACACGGGGAGAACATGCAAACTCCACACAGAGTTTACACAACCTTCTTGCTGCGAGGCGACAGTGCTAACCACCGCACCACCGTGTTATATTGTGTTATGTAAATGTTTGGTAATATGTGTTGTATAACTATCAGTGCAGTATAGAATATATGTGACACCTACTGTATGTATTTAATATGTAATATGTACTATATATGCATTTTCTGTAAACTGCTTTTGCAACATGTTTTCTTTGTTCATGCCAATGAAGCAAAATTTAATTTAATTTAATTGAGAGAGAGAGACCGAGAGAGACAGAGAGAGAGACCGAGAGAGACAGAGAGAGAGACCGAGAGAGACAGAGAGAGAGAGACAGAGAAAGACAGAGAGAGACAGAGAGAGACATCATGACTTGTTCCTCCTGCAGTCAACATGCTTATCTTACTATAATCTCTATAAACAGCTCTGTTAGTGTGAAGTCCATTTCACATGAACATTTTTTCCCTGACATCAGCAACAAGTGTTAAAAAGATAAGAAAACTAAAAAGCTGTACTTCCTCTTAACCAGTGGATATTTAAACTTAAAGCGCCCGTATTATGCTCATCTTCAGGTTCACAACTGTATTTAGAGGTTGTACCAGAATAGGTTTACATGGTGTAATATTCAAAAAACACCATATATTTGTTGTACTACACATTGCTGCAGCTCCTCTTTTCACCATTTGTGTTGAGCTCTCTGTTTTAGCTACAGAGTGAGACATCTCACTTCTGTTCTATCTTTGTTGGGAGTCGCACAAAGTCACGAGATGGTGCCGTTGATGAGAACACAGCTAGAAGTTAATACATGAAGTCAACAACCTGATCTCACAGAATTCCGTAAAATGGGCACGGACCCTTAACTCAAAATCCGTGGCAGTTTCACGGAATTGCAACAAAATCCGTTGAACTGTCACGGAATAATTCCGTTAAATGAACACGGATCGCCAAATTCCGTGATGGGCCCATGGAAGAATTCCGTGTAATGAACATGGATCACCGAAAACGAAATACGGGCTTACGTTACACGCGGATCGCCGAAAAAAAACGGTGGGTGGGCTTACGGTTCCGTGACACGCGACAAGAACGGGACGGTTGGGTTCAGGAAAAGGTCGTGGGTGGGCTTACGGTTCCGTGCCACACGCGGGACACGCTTAAAAAAAATAAAAAAATAAAAAAATAAAAACACAACAACTGACAAACGCCACACGCGGGACGCGAAACTCCGCTCTCCTGAGTGAAAGTCCTGTGTTTTACCCATCCACCACCCCAACCAACTTCCTTACGCGGAATTCCGGCCTTACATACTACTCACTACCGTGCCACGTCATCTTCTCATTGACTTTACATTGGTATTGTTTTCCGTGGTGGCCACACGGAATTTTCACACAATCCGTACCACCATCACAGAATGAGCTGTTACCAGTCCGTGCCCATTTTACGGAATTCAGTGAGACCAGGCTGAAGTCAAAGCCAACTGTGAGAGCTGAAGGGCAGCAACAAGTCTGGTAGTTCTACCTCCATCTGAAGCCCCCCCCCCCCATCCTTAATATCTTCACTACTACACATATGTTTGGATTTAAACTGTTTACATAGTTTTATACCCCTGGACAATAACTACACATTCCTGCTCTAATGTACACATTCATATCAGACCCTTTATATCCATCTTCGTATCTCTTTCAATAAGCTGCTGATTATAAACCTCTCTTTGGATGAGAGCATCATATCAGACCCTTTATATCCATCTTCTTATCTTTTTCAATAAGCTGCTGATTGTAAACCTCTCTTTGGATGAGAGCATCATATCAGACCCTTTATATCCATCTTCTTATCTTTTTCAATAAGCTGCTGATTATAAACCTCTCTCTGGATGAGAGCATCATATCAGACCCTTTTATATCCATCTTCTTATCTTTTTCAATAAGCTGCTGATTATAAACCTCTCTTTGGATGAGAGCATCATATCAGTTGAGTCAGACAGCCAGCAGGAGGCAGCACAGCACCTTCTCTTTCTTTACACATGCTCAGTTCAGCAGGGAACAGCTCACAGCTCTTTAACTTATGGAGTTTTAATTCTACCGTCACTGTATTAGAGGAACATTTAGGCTACAAAATAAAGATCATCACCATGGCAACAGACACATGACATCACACACCAGAGTGTCCAAACCAACAGTTCATTCATTTCAGAACCAGAAAACACAACAGAGACCAAACTCACACAGTTCTACTCAAATGACAACGACAACACGCTGACATAATAACATTATTATTAACATTATTAAGCTGCATGGCATCAACACAGATATATTTAAACAATATAAACTCCACCACTGTTTGTTCTTGATATTAGCCTGGACGTGTTATCTACAAGGTGTAACAGATAAATAGAAGTCATATTGATATATGTACTATTAACTTGGTGCACTATTCGCCAGTTACACATCACATTGAAGAAGTTGCCCCAGTTTACCATTTGATAAACTTGGAAATGATTGACTCGCCTGAATGCACCATAAGTTTTGCTTTCTCTGAGACTTGACCATGTTTTTGGGACTTTCATAGTATTTATTGTTTTCTGTTTTAGAACTTAACAAGTTCTTGCTGCTCCGACATATCCATTTATGGATAAAAAAAAGACAGAAAAGTAGATCTTATAATAAAATTGTAAGCTCAATTGTCAGGAAAATGAGAACATTGGCAAAGGTAAAACAATAACAGTTTGATAGGCTTAAATTTGCCATATTATGCTTTCAGCATCTTTTTTGAGCATAGAGTACCTTTGAGATTATTCTGGAGAATATTATAGACAGTATTGATCATTGCTTTGGATTGTTGCAATATTAATAAAGAAATGACTTCATAGATTTCCAGATTTTATTTTATTATTGAAGCATGCATTGTTCAATGGTATACAAGATACGTGTATTGACTGTCTGTGAGCAAATTAGGGTTTTTCTAGGATGGCAAAGGGATATCCCGCCTTACTCTGCCTCTGATTTACTTACCGTGGTATTCTCACCCTATACCAATCTCACTCCTCATGCCTAAATCTAACAAATCCAACCGACAAAGACATTGAGTACTAGCCAATCAGAGGCAGAGAAGGGCGGGACTTGCCTTTGCCATCCTAGGAAACACAAATTTGCATACTGTTGACTGTATATAAATAGCTGTTTACAGTCAGTGTTGTTCTGCTAGGCAACGGCTGCCCTCTTGTGGCGGCTTGTGACAGGAAACCTGTGCTCTTGGCTTGACCTACTTTCATGCCCTCAGTGAAGATTACAGCTGTGAGTAACTCTGTAAAACTCTTTGTATGAATGAAGATATTAAACCTGTGTTTACAGAAATTTTACAGTATAAGGACAATTCAGAGGGATGTCTAACTAGTATTAGTTCTGAATGTTTATGCTGAAATACATGAGCACATACCTCTCAAGTCTCACGCATTGGGCGTGAGACACACGTATTTCAACCCGTTCACCCGCTCACACGCCACACCTTGTATTTCTCACGCAGAGATATTACCAGGATAACGCCCACCAAGTTACAACGCTATTTTTTAAACAGTGGAACAGGTAGAGGAATCAAGTGAGTTCCCCACAGAGATCAGAAGGCCCTGCCACACACCAGCTGAGTGAGTGCGGATTTCAAATTGTGGCTTTCATCGCTGTTTTTGACTTTGCCTGAGATTAAGTGACAAGTGTACTTGCCCTGTTGTTTATTTTGTTGCCATGACTTTGCAAGTGATGACGTCCTGTCACTGTTCCAGTTGAGGGGAGAGAGAGCGGATGACAGCTCGCTTGAGTTCAGTAGAGCACCATACAGCTCTGTAGAGTCGTGTAATTATGACTTTATATACTACATGTACATAGCGGAAACCCTGTTGTGCGTCTGCCCTATTTCTGATACTGTGGCGGCAGAAATCAACATAGAGGAAACACTGGGTAGCTTTTACGCCTATTATTATTATTATAGCTTCATGTTGAATCAGCTGCAGGACTACTCTGACAGTTTTATATTTATATAAAGACACCCATTTTATAATAGGCCTACCCATAATACTTTTATAACAATACCCATAATAATTTGGAATATTTTTAGTTTTTTCTTTCCTTTTATTTTTACCGCACAACCTCCCAGCCCCCATTGTGAAAACCTTTGGCCTAGGCTATTTCATTCTATTTTATCCAGACAATGCATAGTATTGATTATTGCACGCACGCACGCACACACACGCACACACACACACACACACACACACACACACGCACCGCGCCACACACACACACACACACGCACACACACACACACACACACACACACACACACACACACACACACACACACACACACACACACACACACACACACACACACACACACACACACACACACACACACACACACACACACACACACACACACACACACAGAAAGAAATGCTGAATTAAATAAAAATGTTTTTATTTATGTGTCATTTATCAGATCAGACCCCCGACCCCACCCAAACGCCTGCCACCAAAATCTCACTCTGAACTCTGTTCAAAACTTGAGAGCCCTGTGAACAGATTGCTGAACAGTCCTACCGTGCAAAGGCTTAGCGGCCCAAAATGTCAGGGGCCTCCTGGGCCTTCTGTCGTGGTACTCAGGGAATGGTGGACCCAAAAGTAGTGGTGGGCAGATCGAGGCTTCGTGAAACAGTTGAAGCAAATGTGTCATATTGTGTCGAGGCTTCGAAACAATCTGACACCCGTCTCAACGATGACACCTAGTGGTCACTGGCAGGTGTTGATCTGAAACAACCTTGATAACGAGCCATTAAAAAAATAAAAAATGTATTATTGTATTGTATTATTTTTCTAATATGTGAAGCTTGTAAGGCTTGCAGACTCCTCACTGTGCATAATGCTATTTTGGTCATAAAAAATGAATATTAATAAAAGAAATCAAGCCACAATGTCTCACTTTTTTATAGATTTTCATTCAAAAATATTAATTTCTCTGCTGTGGAAGGACTTAGCCTACTTCGTGTTTTATCTATCTATCTATCTATTTATCTATCTATCTATCTATCTATCTATCTATCTATCTATCTATCTATCTATCTATTTATCAATGTGTCACTGTATGTAGGTCTATACTCTGTCTGTCTCAGTCTATCAGTCAATGTGTAAATTTAAATGTAAGCCTAAATATAACTAAACAACTCGCACTATGAATGTCACTATATCACCAAATATCCGCTATCTCAAAATCAAACTCCTCTCACAAAAACCCACGAGGTCAAGGTGCGTTGACTTCACTTTTATACTGATGTGCGATGTGTGTTCCCGACCCTGTCAATCAAACTCTGATTCATGCCACCTGTTGAAACACTCGTGAAACACTCAGATGTTGATGTTGAGCTCGGTGGTGACAGCAGTGATGACATCATCCGATCCCTCCTTAGCCTGGGTGGGCGTGGTCGTCAACACGGAGACAGGCAAGTCATTTCCTACAGTCAGACCATGTTAGATAGAAAATTTAGATAATTGATCAGCTGAAGAGTTCTGTTAGAGACAACTGATTTTCTCCCTCCTAATTAGGCTGTTGAAATTCAGGTCTGAGTCCATTTTGAGTTTTTTTCAACAAAGACAATTGAAGCTTCGCTGATTTTTTATCCAAAAAGCCACTACCTCAGTTTGGTCTCCGTTTACTTTAAGAAAATTTTGGCACATCCAATTATTGATTTGTTCAATTCACTTACTCAGTGTTTCTATTGGACTAGTCCCCTGGTGATTTGGTTATGTAAACAGTGGGTCATCTGCATATCGATAACCCTAACTTATTTTGTTGTTTTCCATAATCAGAGCAAGTCAAAGCATGTAGATGTTAAACATAAGAGGCCCCAGAAGGGAGTTATGGGGAAAGACGCATGTCATATTTGGCAGCTTAAATGTGTAATTCCCTATAGACACAAATTAGTCCCTGTTCTCTATAGTGCCAGAAAGTCAAACAAAATTTTCCAATAGCACCACTGTCAGTATTTAAGTAGATGCCAATTAAGACCTAAAAAAGAGATAGATAGATATATAGATAGCTAGATAGATGGATATTTCAGAGTGCACCTGCGGCTTTGTCTCGATATAAAGACACCATGATGAAAGTGGAGATGCAGTACGGACAGAACACCAACAGGTGGCAGACCAGTCTGAACACAATATGGAAAGGGTCTGAGGCCGGGGGCGGAGCTGCAGAAGTAGGTGTCCCTGTAGAGAAAATCCCAGCTGTCAGGTGAATATCTGGATGAATGAACTCCTGAAATCAAAGGTAAGCTCCTCACCTGTGACAGAGACCCAGCTGGGTGGAGACTCTCCAACACTGCTGATGTTGCACTGGTAGAGGCCTTCATCAGACCTGGAAACATGGTGGATGGTCATGTGACCTGCAGGCTCAGTCCTGATGAAGGAGCCATCTTTATAGAAACCAGCTGGGAGGTTGGAGGACGTCTCTGTTTTACAGGTCAGAGTGAGGTCTTCTCCCTCCATCACAGGGAGGACAGGACTCTGCAGGATCACTGGTCCACCTCAACACAGAGACAAACTACAGCATGTCATCCATTCACACACAGCTTCATCAATACTGACTCCACAGTCTGATCTTACCAGTGACAGTGATGGTGATGCTGTTACTGGTTGCTCCCTCTCTGGACTCACACCAGTAAACTCCACTGTGTCGTGTAAGCATAAAGCTGATATTACAGGAAGAACCAGCAGGTCTTCCCCAGTCATCTCCACACTGAGTCACAGTTTTATCACTTGTGTTCCTCCTCAGAGTCCATCCAGCAGAGCTGTCGTCCTCCTCACAGCTCAGAGAGACAGACACACCTCTAAACAGCTGAGAGCTGCTGGGACTCACAGTCAGAGAGGCTGGAGGGAGGAGGGTTTGGTGGTTAAAAAACTAATTGATGATCTTTTACATTTTGAATTCACACTTGTAGTAATTAATGCTTGGTCCCAGGACGCTCCAGTATCTTTACCTTGTTGTATATAATGTTTTCATCTTTCTCATTTTCTACCTTAATATAAAACAAGTATCTCTACACTTAAGCTACTCAGAGTTTCAACCAGTTTGGATGTGGTTAACCATCTTTGTATTCTGGGGGAGTTTCTGTGCACAGTGCACCATCTTTTTTGTTAAAGACGCCCCGATCAGATCAGTTTTGTCTTTTTGTTATTCTTGCTAGGCAACAACAGAAGCACCAGTTTTTTTAATTCATGCTCCTCCTGAATAACGCAAGGGCAAACTGCCCCACGCCACTTAAACACGCCTAGGGCGTAACTGTTCTATCTTGAAATTAAAGTGTACTGACCTTGGTTTGTTGTGCAGCTCAGCAGTGAGATCAGAACTAAAGAGAAATAAACCTTGGGTTAGTTTGACTTGGTGATACAAGACATTCAAAGTTTAAATAATAAATGAAAAGAGCACTAAAAACTGGCAGCAAAAGTATTTACACAAACTTTCAAAATTACTTATAATTTCTTCTCATAAACTCATGTTATGTTTACGTTCAGGAGCATTATTAAGACAATTGCTGTAAAAAAAATTTTTTATCTTGTATTTCTTTCAGCAGTTTTTAAAAACTCACACAGTTTACTTACAGAGGAGCCACAGTAGAGATGTTTCCTCCATCCTGACACTTTGGGAAGTGAGACTTATTGAAATGTGCCATAAAGTAACCCACCCCCCTTCCTCTGTGACTGTGGCCCAGCGTTGTGGTTTCCTCTTCACACAGTTTGAGAAAAAGGTTTTTGTTTTCGTTGCAATAAAGCAGATGAATTCATTTTTAAATTAAGTTTTAAAACAAGGCACTAAAGCACAACATGAAGTGAAGATAGACGAAAAACTAAATGTTGAGAGGGAAAATAAGCAACGACCCACACCTGAATGTAAAAGAACATGAATACGATTCAACACGTGTGTGTGTGGTCATTGTTGTAATTCCTGAGGTGAAAGTTACCTTTTCACATACAAGATACACAATGTTGATTTGAATTTGTCATCAATTTATTAGGAAATGACTTGATGATGATTTTCAAGATGTATCTTCCTGTAGCTGGCCGCGGTTTCATTGAGAGGAAGTAAACAGGGGTGGGGGTTGTACCTGCGTCTCTGACAGCTCGCCTTTGTTTAACCATGGAAATGTGGTCAGAAAGAGACTCAAAGAAAGACACTGGGCGTTTCTCAATACCAAGAATGCAAAGTACGGATTTGTATCCTCGGGGAGAACGTTCTGGTTGTTCTTGGAAGAATTAACTCGCAAGTTCACAAGCACAGAAAACACTGTTAACAGTCTGAGACGATGCGTTCTTCCTGTTATTGCTCAACACAGCAGAGAGGCTACCTGCAAGGCTCCAAAATAACAGCTAGAAATAAAAACCACAACAATATAACCACTTTGTATTAAAACAATCTCGGGACAAGAAAACCTCATAATGCTACAACTATTGCAATAATATTGAAAAATAAAACTAATTGAGCTTTAATTTTATAGTTTATGGTTTTAGCTCAAACACCCTTTACTTATTCAAAAGAGTGGAACGCGATCCCTATTATTAGTGTAAGTCAGTTTAAATAAAAAAAATAAATAGGCATATGCTCTGGTGTGTCCTATGTGTTCCTATTAGTATTATGTGGAATTATCATTTCTATATTATTGTAGTGCACTGTATATGCCCAGGGAGATGGAAGTTAGAAATTCAAATTATAAAGGTTGGTGTCTCCCCTTTAGTCTACATAACATGTCATAGCATGTTACCACTTTATGCACAACTGTTCATTTATCATACAGACTGAAACTCAACTTCTAATAAATCAGAAAACAAATACACCAAAAATATGAACTAAATACTAAATATAATGTAGGCTATAGCATATGGCATAATTTAAACAAGTCTCCCGAAAAGAAACGGGTATATCTCATTGACTAATAATATACAGTCTATCTATGGTATATCTCTCCTCTGCTCTGCCGCGCTGTGTGTGTGTGTGTGTGTGTGTGTGTGTGTGTGTGTGTGTGTGTGTGTGTGTGTGTGTGTGTGTGTGTGTGTGTGTGTTGTGTGTGTGTGTGTGTGTGTGTGTGTGTGGAGTGTGTGTGTTTTAACTCCTAAAAGACAGTTAACACAGGTTCCCGCTAATCTTATGATGCACATGTGTTGTGATATTTAAACAACCCCCCCCCCCCCACCAAAACCCCCCTAAC
Organism: Perca fluviatilis; assembly: GCF_010015445.1. Taxonomy (NCBI): domain Eukaryota; kingdom Metazoa; phylum Chordata; class Actinopteri; order Perciformes; family Percidae; genus Perca; species Perca fluviatilis. The sequence goes on from NC_053125.1 coordinate 34,295,563, forward strand.
CCCCCCCCCCCCAACCCCCCCCCCCTTCCTTCCGCCTCCTTAAAAATTTTTTTTTTTTTTTTTTTTTTTTTTTTCCGATTCGTCAAGTGAGATTCTGCGAAGTGAAATTTTGTCCCGGCTGCCCAAGCTGGCGGCCGCGTCATTTTATGGAGCTCCGAAAACTCTGAAAACTTTGGAGCAAATTGACAATTCGGCAAAGATTTTCGCAACACTGCCTAAATCTAAACCGTTCATTTCTCGCCTAAAATGTTCTCAGAAGTGAATTTAGAATAAGATGGCGAAAATTGTTAAAATTGTCCCGTTTTTGGGCTGTCTATGTACTGGAAATCCAACCATCATTGAATGCCGAAATGAATGTTGGGATACAGGTGCTGCGAAGTTCATACAAGTTACCAACCGATGTATCCTCGGTAAATGGGCGTGTCAAGAATACATCCGGGAATTTTAACTGTTCTTGGCAAAATGCGAACTTGTGTATTGGGACAGTACTTTGGCAACGTGAGATTATGTTTCACAGGGACACAAGAACACAAGTCAATAGAAGAACACATATTGGGAAACGCCCACTGTGTAGCTGCACGCTATCAAACTACACATCAAGAATCAATCAGGTCTGCATTAAGCAGTTAGTGTTCACCTGAGTGTGTGCAGGTTTACGTGGAGGTCTGTCTCCTAAAACACACCAATAAGCTCGGCAGCTAACAAACAACACAACTATTCCACCGCCAGCCACAGATCACAGTCAAACAACAAGACTTTTGGTTCGTTTTGGTTCCTCAGAGTCTGGGTTTTTCAGATTAAAGTTTAAAATGAAAGAAGGCCGCCGCCTGGAGGTAAGGAGGGAAACAACAGATCCACATTCAGTTCATTAATCAGTTAGTGGTGGACTGGAACTGAGGACATTTACTCAAGTACTGGACTTTACTTGAGTATTTTCCTCACTACATCTCAGAGGGAAATATTGGTCTTTTTACTCCACTACATTTATCTGACAGCTTTAGTTCTGCTGATTCAGGAACATTCACAATATTGTTCACATTCTTTATTCTTCAACTTTCTTTGGACGTCTCTAAGTTCTGCATACTTTCAGCTAAAAAAAAAAAACATTTAAATATAAAAATGATGATGATGATGGGTCAACTGTTTTCTGCTATTTCAAATTTTTGAAATAACACATTTTTTTTACATTTTTATTTAACATTAGGGACTGATCGTTATTTAATTAGGGGGCCCCCTTGAGGAGTTTTGGGATCTTTAGTCAAAACAGACTTGACCCTCCCTTTGCCAGCAATACATTTTCTATGACCCTCCAAAAGGACTGGGAAAATACACATGATCCTCCCCACCATTCTATTGATAAATAAACATAAATGTTTATTGTTAAAGCAGATTACAATTGCATTGTAACAATTTACCCTTATGAAATCCAATTGAGGCACGTCTGTCTTGGATACGCAATAGACAGATGGTGGCGTAATGCCCCCACGCTTAAATTCAACTAAAATGTAACTGTCAAAAATCACTGTTGGACCTTCAGTCTGTTGAAATGTCTCTCCAAATGCAGAAACGAAGCGCAATCACACCATAAAATGTTAACGCGCGTTAAGAAAAAAGATCCGTATTTTGCAGTAATCCAATAACACACACAAAAAAAAAGTAATCCACAGCGATCAGTAGATCCACAAAAAGGGTCACGGTGTATCCAGCTCCAAACAGGTGAAAGAGGCCTCCACGTCGTCGTTTAAAGGTCCCATGGCATGAAAATGTCACTTTATGAGGTTTTTTAACATTAATATGAGTTCCCCCAGTCTGCCTATGGTCCCCCAGTGGCTAGAAATGATGATAGGTGTAAACCGAGCCCTGGGTATCCTGCTCTGCCTTTGAGAAAATGAAAGCTCAGATGAGCCGTTTTGGAATCTGCTTGTTATGAGGTCATAACAAGAAAGGGGAGGTAACCTTTCTCTGCTTTGCCCGCCCAAAGAATTTGGCCCACCCATGAGAGAGAGAGAGCAGTGGCGGATCTAGAAAATTGTACATGGGGGGGCAAAGGGGTAGCAAGAGATCTTGGTAGGGTGGCAGGGGAAGACGGTACATGGAAACCCTCATACATAAACTGATATGCCCTACTACGCCCCGCAACGCCCTGCTATGCCCTAAACTGCTACGCCCTAAACTGCTACAACTATTATTTCTATTCATAGTTCCATTATCTTTTTTGTTACTATAATTACCATTATTATGAATCATAATTCTATATATCTGTATCCATCTGTATCTAACCAGCGACCACCAAGACCCTGGATATGTCTGATGTTTCTGTTGCACCAAATGCTTGCTCTTGGGAGAATTGTTGGGTCATTGTAACTTAAAGAGTGTGGTCTAGACCTACTCTATCTGTAAAGTGTCTTGAGAAGAGTGAACTGTTGTTGTATATGTAAATATTTACATATCTAACCCTATAACATATACAACAGAATGGAAATAGCCAAAAACTGAAAACACATCATGTCACAGGACATGTTATGTTACTGTACTGCAATTTATATGGAAGGAGAATATAAACCAACCATATGGTCCAGGGGTTACTGCAGCCTCCTCTTCCTCTCTGTCATCTTCATCCTCCTGATCACTCTCTGCCTCTGTCCCTCTCTCTGAACCTGCAGCCTCCTCTTCATCCCTCACTGTCAATTCTTCCTTTCCCTCTTCTCTTTCACTCATTTCTGCATCTCCTTCTGTGGTCTTCTCCTGCTCTGACCTGCCTGGTCTCTCCAGTTTACTGCCTTCTCCTTCTTCATTTCCCTCCTCCTCTTCCTCCTGTGCACTACTCAGGATTTTCTTGGCTGGCAATATCCCCACTTTTAGGCTTCAGCTAATATCTCCAGCTACTCTGGCCTGCAAAAGTCAAGATGTGAAAAGCTTGTTATTATTGTATTACATTACACTGTAGGGCCCTGTAGCTAATAAGTAGCCTAAAAAACATAACATCAGACGAGATTTATTACATGCATACATCAGTTATGTTTAGACTAGCCTTCTTAATCCCGTTGTATTTGTTGTTTTCCCAGTTTGACAGTAAAGTATGTTGCCTGGTTTAATTTGTGCAGCGTTATATTGCCGTGATATGTGAGAGGAAGTGGATTTTATAGTAGCATCCTACCTTAACTAATCATATACAAATGATCGGTCTCAGCAAGCTCTGTGTAGTGTGTTGTAACGTACCACCAACCAACCCACGACCCTCTGTAAACGTTATGAATTCAAACATGCCAGTTTGTAATATTCTATATTATGCTCTTCTTGTCTTTACTGAAATCAAACTAATCAAACAGCAGAATGCACTTACAACCGACGAGCCGGAGCGATTTGACTTTTGGCTAACAGAGCGGCGTGTTGTTGATGCTGACTCGCCTTTAGCAGACATTATAATTATTACAAATTTAACTTTAGATGAAACGTGTGTTTTAACTTCACCTGGGGAAACAGACTTCACTTTGAGAGGCTCGGGGGGGGCAGCTCAGTCGGTCCAGTCTTTGCCGGGATGCAGGGCCCCCACCGCAACCAGACTCGCTGTGTGGCGAGCCTGAATGTGCGAACGGCTCTACGCGTTTGATGCAGGGACGTAGCTAAGTATTTGAGGGGCAGGGGCTAAGATTACATCTACAATTATTATTTATTATGAATTAATATAAATTAATTGTTTGTTTCAATGTTTTAAGAAGCCTGTGCACATAGTGGCAGTTTGTTTTACAAGCAAAGTTTTTTGAATGCCAAAGTTAGGGGGGGCAGCTGGGGGGGCAAGGCCCTACAGTGGGGGGGCAGCTAACCCCCCTTGCCCCCCTGTAGATCCGCCCCTGAGAGAGAGACATCATGGCTTTCAAACGAGAAAAGTGGCAGTTGGTCAAGGCCACACCCCCACCCTCCACCTTGCCCCCCCTCTCTCCTCCTCAATAGCTACAGACACAGAAATGGCACATCCTAAGGAAAGATCATTGTGGGACTGGCTCTAGTGGCTGTAATTCTGCACCAAGGCTGAATTTCGGGAAAAGACTTCAGATACAGTATTAGAGGACCACTAAGGCCTATATAAAAGATACTTCAGATACAGTATTAGGGGACCACTAAGGTCTATATAAAAGAGACTTCAGATACAGTATTAGGGGACCACTAAGGTCTATATAAAAGATACTTCAGATACAGTATTAGGGGACCACTAAGGTCTATATAAAAGAGACTTCAGATACAGTATTAGGGGACCACTAAGGTCTATATAAAAGAGACTTCAGATACAGTATTAGAGGACCACTAAGGTCTATATAAAAGAGACTTCAGATACAGTATTAGAGGACCACTAAGGTCTATATAAAAGATACTTCAGATACAGTATTAGAGGACCACTAAGGTCTATATAAAAGATACTTCAGATACAGTATTAGAGGACCACTAAGGTCTATATAAAAGATACTTCAGATACAGTATTAGAGGACCACTAAGGTCTATATAAAAGATACTTCAGATACAGTATTAGAGGACCACTAAGGTCTATATAAAAGATACTTCAGATACAGTATTAGAGGACCACTAAGGTCTATATAAAAGATACTTCAGATACAGTATTAGAGGACCACTAAGGTCTATATAAAAGCATCCAAAGAGCACCATGTCATGGGAGCTTTAAACAAAGTGGAATAAACGTGGAAAAGTCCAAATATACACAAAACGTGCAATTAAACTGACATCAAATGTATATACATGGCATTTAGGGAACCTTTAAGCCGGTTACACACTGGACACGTCGCGCGAGTCCATTTATATTTCGGCTCCCATGTTAACAGGTTAGAGCTTTCACACTGCCTGCGTGAGACACATAGAACCGGCGCCTATTTTTCACTCGAGCGTGTTGGAAGCGTTTCCAGACAAAATAGAATAGGAAAATATGTTTATATGTCATTTAGACACAAATGCATATTAATAAATGACACGTTGATGTTTGAAAGCCTCTAGGTTTTGATATAGATGCACATATATGAATGTAATAATAAAAAAAAAAATCAATTTTCTAATTTTGAACCTCTCAATACAGAATGTAATATTCTGTAGCCTATTTTGCCGTCAATACTGCCGACGTTGTCTTTGCTGTAATCAGATCAGAATATATTTATGTTTAACATGGTATTTCATTTATCAATGGGAAACATACATGTCTAGACAAGGCTAGCAGCAGCAGCGCCGCATCAGACATGCTTCTGGTGTGTACAACACAGAAAAATCCAAGCAGCTGAGACACAGCAGAAACGGCACGCTCGCGGGACGCGTGCAGTGTGTCAGCAAGGTGTCTAGACTAGCAATAGTAATTTTCTTCTTTTGCGTTCTGCTGCTCCCATCGTCAGGTAATATTTGTTTACTAAAGCAGTATATGAAATCAGATGTATTACCTACCACCATTTATTTGTATTGTGGATTTTAAAATATCTAGTCATGCCAGACGTAATTATTACACTCATTTTTTAAACAATGCAATTACCCGTTTCTGCCCACCCCTGGCAGTGCTCGCTTGCCCCCCAGCAAACTCCCCATATGGTTCAGTTTCTATCAGGACTACTCAGTTTATTTAAAGGTCCCATAACGCTATCCGTAACGGGACATCCTCAGCGGTGAAACGCAGAATGAGGGCAGGGGTATTACCTAGCTAGGTGGAAAGCTAACGCTAGCCGGCCACCTGTCCCAGCAATCCTGCTTGCAAGTGTCCGATCATTAGACAACAAACTGGACTACATCCAACTACAACAAAACTCCCAACGAGAGTTCAGAGATTGCTGTGTTTTTGTTGTTGTGGAAACATGGCTGAACAACAGTGTACCGGACTATCCAGCTACCAGGCCCGCTGCTCTGTCGCCGGGTAAGACTAGTGGAGGTGTGCTGCGTTAACACGGACTGGTGCAGAAATGAGCTGCTTGTATCTGTTCAATGCCGACCTTTCTACATTCCATGCTAATTTACGGCTGTTTGTACTCCGTGTTTACACCCATCAAGCGCAAATGCTAGTATGCATTAGCTGAACTTTACGGAGCCTATAATGTTTGTGCACTAAATGTAGCCGGTTTCCTATGTCATTTTTATATAATATCGTTTTATACATTTTAAATGTGTAACACCACTTGAGCCACGGTGAAACTTTGTTTTGTGTATATGGTTGAAATGACAATAAAACACCCTTGAGTGTTAAGTTGAATGCCTCTCTGTCTGTAAATGGTAGGCGTGGCTTGGGAGTGGCCTCATAAAGCAGCGAAGCAAGTGCATTCTGCGATTTGGTGTCTTTCATCCACATGAGGCAAAAACATTATCTGGCTTTTCTCGGTCTAGAAGGCACCAATATCTAAAAAGTTTTTTACATTTCTACTACATAAGTGACTCAATTTAAAGATATATTCATCTTTCCAACGGTGAAATATCCCTTTATTTCAGTATCAGGACAGTAATTTAACTTACTGTTAACTTAAAAAAGGATTAATGTTACCTTTTGTGATATTAAATGCAACACTTTCATAATCGTATAATATTGTAAAACACATTTTTCCTCTGTGAAATTTTATTCCATGTTACTTTTTTTAGCATTTCCTTTACATGAACATCCAAAAGCAGAGTCTTTAAGATCAGTTGTTCGTCCCTAATGGCAGCGGCACAGATGCAGTTTAAACCCTAACTGTTCATCATTTTAAGCAGCAGCAGACATGTTCTGATTAAGCTTACAAGTTATGAAAATCTGATTAAGCTTCCCAGTTATGACAATTTGCTTCTTTTCTTCATCTTAAGGGACAATAGACTAAATATTTCAGCAATTTGACATTACGTTAGTACACAGTAATGGGATTTTGTTTTTTGAAAAACAAATACTCCTTCGTTGCAACGTTAGTTACATAGCCCTAGCAGTTGAACGCTGAACTCAAAATATGTTATTACAGAAATAAAAGCTAATTTTGACCGGAATTAATCCCTTCCAAGGGAGGGAGCGTAATATGTAGTTGTAGCCAGGATAACATACATGCTGTTCAGAAGATAAAGTTACTGCTGGTCAGCCCTCAATGTGGAGAGAAGATCAGAATATAACAACACAGCTATCAGGGCATGAGGAGGAGGCAGAAGGAAACCGCTTGGCTCTGAAACATGTTGACTACGAGGCAGTGTGAAGACGCTGGTGGTGTCTTTTAAGATTACTGGTTTGAGAAAAAGTTTTTCCACATTGTTCTGTAAGGTTTCTCTCCAGTGTGAATGTGTTGATGGCTTTTTAGGGTACTCTGTTGTTAAAAAGCTGCCCCACATTGATCACAGCTGTACATCTCTCCCCTGTGAATGCGTTGTCTATTCAGGGTACCAGGTTGTGTGAAAGCTGCCCCACACTAATCACAGCTGTAAGGTTTCTCTCCAGTGTGAATGCGTTGATGTTTTGTTAGGGTATCCTGTCGTGCGAAAGCTGCCCCACATTGATCACATCTGTACGGCTTCTGTCCAGTGTGAATGCATTGATGGCTTTTTAGGCTACTCCGTTGTGTAAAAGCTGCCCCACATTGATCACAGATGTAAGGTTTCTCTCCAGTGTGAAGGCGTTGATGTTTTCTTAGGGTATCCTGTCGTGTGAAAGCTGCCCCACATTGATCACAGCTGTAAGGCTTCTCACCAGTGTGAATGCGTTGATGGCTTTTTAGGGTACTCTGTTGTGTGAAAGCTGCCCCACATTGATCACAGCTGTACATCTCTCCCTTGTGAATGCGTTGATGTCTGTTTAGGGTACCCTGTTGTGTGAAAGCAGCCCCACACTGATCACAGTTGTACGGTTTATTTCCAGAGTGAACGGGTTGATGTAATTTTAGGTGACTCTGTTGTGTGAAAGCTGCCCCACATTGATCACATCTGTACGGCTTCTGTCCAGCGTGAATGCATTGATGGCTTTTTAGGCTACTCCGTTGTGTAAAAGCTGCCCCACATTGATCACAGATGTAAGGTTTCTCTCCAGTGTGAAGGCGTTGATGTTTTCTTAGAGTATCCTGTCGTGTGAAAGCTGCCCCACATTGATCACAGCTGTAAGGCTTCTCACCAGTGTGAATGCGTTGATGGCTTTTTAGGGTACCCTGTTGTGTGAAAGCAGCCCCACATTGATCACAGCTGTACATCTCTCCCTTGTGAATGCGTTGATGTCTGTTTAGGGTACCCTGTTGTGTGAAAGCTGCCCCACATTGATCACAGCTGTGTAGATTCTGTCCAGTGTGAAATCTCTGATGAATGTTTAAATATACAGATGTTGTAAAAGATTTGTCACAGTGTTGAAAGTGCTGACATGTGGGTCCCTCTCCTCCTCCCCGTTTCTATAGCAACAGACAAACAGAGAAAGAGTTAGTGAACAACCTTCTTTAAACCCTGGACTTGCTCTGACTCACAATTTTAACTGAAATGTGTGCCGGTTGCAGACATGTTATTATGGAAAGAAATGTACTCTTCATAACTTATAAGTCTCCCCATTCGACTGAAAGAGGAAAATGTTCAAAACTAAATCATGTGCGCACTTGCTTCAGTTTTACTTTCAGTTAGAAATTCCATGGTTACTGTAAAATAACACTAAACATTCATACATTCTGGGTATTTTTCATTCTTTTAGGCAAGACACAGCAGGCAAAAACATCAGTTGGGTTCTCACTGGTCAATTTTGAGATTGTGGGCTATTTGTCTTCAATAACCTGTCTTCTTTCAAACTTGGTTGGAAAGCTCTCTCTCTCTCTCTCTGAACCAACTATGGTAATTTACTTTTTATCTGAAACCAATTGTGAAAGTAATTTCCGCGGTAGTTCAGAACGTCAAAATATGTGTGTGTCGAAACTCATCTCAGAGAAGACAAAATTAGTTGTCATTAGCAAGAACACACAGGGGATTACAAACTAGGACAGCTGATGTCAACATAGTACGTCGATGTGTAAACGGTCGTACGGAAAACAGGAGTTTTCAGACAGCGGAGATACACTCGCTCGATCGCTCTCTTGCTCTCAAAGCAGTTTACAGAAATTCATAGCCTACATGTCATATTAAATATGTATGTCAGATATATACTATTCTAATTAGGGGTCCAGCTATCGATCATTTTAGTAATCGAGTATTCTACCAATTATTCCATCGATTAATCGGATAAGAAATGCTTAGTAAGAAACATTGAGTATTACTTAAAAGCAATAGTAAATATTTATTATTGCTGTCTTTTGTATGTATTTAAAAAGACAAGTTTCCTTTTTTAGAAAAAGCAAAAAAATGTATTGCCAAATTCACGACCCTTAAAAAAGAAAAAGTACATTTTTGGTGGCACAAATGTTAATCTTTTTCGCCCCCTTCCCCTTCTTGCCTCTGGCTCTTTGCACTGGAAATGCAAAAGAGCTGTTCACTGACCAGAGGGTAAGTTTGACGGTACAAAGCTGACAGCAGGGCTATTCAACTGCACTGTTCTGGGAGACACATTTTCAGAAGCCTAATACACAGTAGGAGCACAGATATATCTGCTATGAATGCAGACATCACCGGCATGATGACGTCATTCACGTGCATATTAAGTAGCCATGCTGGGGGGAGGAGCCGGTTCGTCTCTGGCAGCAGCTAAGTTTCCAAAGATTAGTAGCAAACTAGTTGGACTACAAACAGACAGCTTTTTGTGTGTGTAAGTATGTATTGAGTTGATGTAAATTAATGTTTTTTTAGTTTTTTTTAATCCGATTCATCGATTAATCGAAAAAATAATCAACAGATTAATCGATTATCTAAATAATCGTTAGTTGCAGCCCTAGTAGGCAGATACATATTTAGCTGTCAGTGGAGCTGGCGTCACCTCTCCTAGGACAACTTCCGGCTTCTTGTCTGGAGTTAACTTTGGGAAGTTTTATTTTTTGGGCTATTTTTTCAAAGAGTAAATCTCCTTCGTATCTCTGAGCGTGCAGATAATCCGAAACAATTTAGTCTACATAAACTGCTCAAAAAAATAAAGGGAACACTTAAACAACACAATATAACTCCAAGTCAATCACACTTCTGTGAAATCAAATTGTCCACTTAGGAAGCAACACTGATTGACAATAAATTTCACATGCTGTTGTGCAAATGGAATAGACAACAGGTGGAAATTATAGGCAATTAGCAAGACACCGCCAATAAAGAAGTGGTTCTGCAGGTGGTGACCACAGACCACTTCTCAGTTCCTATGCTTCCTGGATGATGTTTTGGTCACTTTTGAATGTTGGCGGTGCTTTCACTTTAGTGGTAGCATGAGACGGAGTCTACAACCCACACAAGTGGCTCAGGTAGTGCAGCTCATCCAGGATGGCACATCAATGTGAGCTGTGGCAAGAAGGTTTGCTGTGTCTGTCAGCGTAGTGTCCAGAGCATGGAGGCGCTACCAGGAGACAGGCCAGTACATCAGGAGACGTGGAGGAGGCCGTAGGAGGGCAACAACCCAGCAGCAGGACCGCTACCTCCGTCTTTGTGCAAGGAGGAGCAGGAGGAGCACTACCAGAGCCCTCCAAAATGACCTCCAGCAGGCCACAAATGTGCATGTGTCTGCTCAAACGGTCAGAAACAGACTCCATGAGGGTGGTATGAGGGCCCGACGTCCACAGGTGGGGGTTGTGCTTACAGCCCAACACCGTGCAGGACGTTTGGCATTTGCCAGAGAACACCAACATTGGCAAATTCGCCACCGCCGCCCTGTGCTCTTCACAGATGAAAGCAGGTTCACACTGAGCACGTGTGACAGACATGACAGAGTCTGGAGACGCCGTGGAGAACGTTCTGCTGCCTGCAACATCCTCCAGCATGACCGGTTTTGGCGGTGGGTCAGTAATGGTGTGGGGTGGCATTTCTTTGGTGGGCCGCACTCCATGTGCTCGCCAGAGGTAGCCTGACTGCCATTAGGTACCGAGATGAGATCCTCAGACCCCTTGTGAGACCATATGCTGGTGCGGTTGGCCCTGGGTTCCTCCTAATGCAAGACAATGCTAGACCTCATGTGGCTGGAGTGTGTCAGCAGTTCCTGCAAGAGGAAGGCATTGATGCTATGGACTGGCCCGCCCGTTCCCCAGACCTGAATCCAATTGAGCACATCTGGGACATCATGTCTCGCTCCATCCACCAACGCCACGTTGCACCACAGACTGTCCAGGAGTTGGCGGATGCTTTAGTCCAGGTCTGGGAGGAGATCCCTCAGGAGACCATCCTCAGGAGCATGAACATGGCGTTGTAGGGAGGTCATACAGGCACGTGGAGGCCACACACACTACTAAGCCTCATTTTGACTTTTTTAAGGACATTAAATCAAAGTTGGATCAGCCTGTAGTTTGGTTTTCCACTTTAATTTTGAGTGTGACTCCAAATCCAGACCTCCATGGGTTGATAAATTTGATTTCCATTGATAATTTTTGTGTGATTTTGTTGTCAGCACATTCAACTATGTAAAGAAAAAAGTATTTAATAAGATTATTTCATTCATTCAGATATAGGATGTGTTGTTTAAGTGTTCCCTTTATTTTTTTGAGCAGTGTACTTTGTTTGCTTTCTCAAAATGTTCTAAAATATTCTCTTTTGAATTCTGTCTTTTGAATGATTCATATGAAGGTCATCCCTGTGTTTCACTGGATGTCCAGTGACGTCTGTTCAAGCACATGCAGCATGGAGGCACTCAGAATGCCAACAAATGCCTCAACTCGGTCATATGGGCCCGATGTCCAAAAACAGTGTTTGTGGGGAAAAGCAGGGTTGAGGCTGCAGCCAGTATGGATATTTCTATATTTAATGAGGGTGCCTCTGCCATGCTGGCTGTGATGGAGAAATTGTGGCTTCAGAGCACAGCTTGCCAATGCAATGAAGGATGATGACATGGTCAGGATCTCAAAAGCCAATTGTGTCCATTCCGCCAGAGCAAAGCAGACCTGTAAAAGTGTAAGCACAGCCAAAAAATTGAAAAGACACCCGCAGGAGATGGAGGAGGGCCCAACATATGGTGCGGCTATTGGGGCTAATAAATCAATATCATATCGATATCGTGATCGGGGACTAGATTTTGTCTTAGATTTTGGATATATCGTAATATCGTGATATGACATAAGTGTTGTCTTTTACTGGTTTTAAAGGCTGCATTACAGTAAAGGGATTTACTTTTTTTACTTACCAGACTGTTCTAGCTGTTCTATTATTTGCCTTTCCCCCACTTAAAACATTATGTCCACATTACTGATGATTATCAGTATGACACAATGTGCCCTGCTATGACATGAACTGCCATGGTGACCTTCAAAGTCACTGTTCCATTATGTTCAATGTTACTATTATCACCACTGTTCATCACACCCCAACCGGCCCCATCAGACACCGGCTACCAAGAGTCTGGGTCTGCCGTGGTTTCTTCCCAAAATGGGAGTTTTTCCTCGCCACTGTCGCAATTAGGGTTGGGTACCGAAACTTGGTGCCAATAGGGCACCGGTTCCGACGTAAACGGTAGTAACGAGACCGAATAAGAACGAACATTTCGGTGCCTGACTTTACACTACACTGGACAGCAAGTAATGTTAGCCTACCTTTAGCTAGCAGCTGGATTAATCACGGTTAAAGTGCTGACAGCTAACGTTAAACAGTGTAAAGTGTGACTGGATTTCAACACTGGGACACAACAGTGTGCTCTGCAGCGCAGCAGCTGCCGACGTTGGAAAAACACAGACGGTGCGTTCACTGAAACTGGTAACCTACAGCTTCGCGGTGCATTCAAAGTTGTTGTAAAATACACTTTTCCCACCTGGTGGTTGTTGTTGTCATTCAACAGCAATTTACTGGTGAAATAAGTCATTGTTTATTATAAGTTATAGTTATTACATTACTAATAAATCATTTATTTTGGCCATATGGCCGTAGTAATAAACATGTTTTTCGTAAATGTCGCCGACTGTTGTTTAGTACCCTTCTTTTTTTTTTTTACTTTCTTAAAAAGTATCGGTTCAGGCACCGGCACCGTTTTAAAAGTACAGATTTAGCACCGGTATCGGAAAAAAAAAAACGATACCCAACCCTAGTCGCAATAGCCACTGCTAATGTTTGCTCTTGAGGGAATTACTGTAATTGTTGGGGTTTTGGAATTTATAGAGTGTGGTCTAGACCTACTCTATCTGTAAAGTGTCTCGAGATAACTCTTGTTATGATTTGATACTATAAATAAAATTGAATTATCTAAAATCTAAGTGTGAAGCTATTTTGTTAAAGCACCAATTGTCAAGCCTAGAATATTGCCGCAATATCGATAGAGGTATTTGGTCAAGAATATTGTGATATCTGATTTTCTCCCTATCGCCCAGCCCTAGCAGGCATGGATATGTAGACTGTAAGCTAACTTGGGGAACTAGGCTGTGTAATGGTTGTGTTGTGCCAGTTTGGAGTTTGTGATGTAATGGTCTTCAGTTGAAGGCCATGTTGAGGTTTTGTTTTGGATGTTATGATCAATGTGGCTGAAGCAATAATGAGTTTTGGATGTTGCACAGTGCGATTCATGGATCTTACATTGAACCTAAAGCATATTTTGTCTGTAATTCATGGCTTTCAATACAAATTAGTGGAATTTTGCCATAAAAATCTTTAAAAAGGTCCCATGGCATGAAAATTACACTTTGAGGTTTTATAACATTAATATGAGTTCCCCCAGCCTGCCTATGGTCCCCCAGTGGCTAGAAATGGCGATAGGTGTCAACCAAGCCCTAGGTATCCGATTTTACCTTGTCATAGTTGAAAAATTAGTAATTTAGTGGGTAACTAGGACATACATAGAAGCTCAAAATCCCAATGACACCTCTTTCCTCTGCAAATCTCACTATTTGAAACTGCCTCTGAAAACGGGCAACAAGCCGCCTAGTTAACGTCAACTCGGCGGCTCCTCCTCATTTGGCTCTAGTCTCTCTCTTTGTCATGCCGCAACATTTGCATAGGCTACACAACTGATCTGAGGTTAGCTTAGTCTGCTGATTAAGCCGGGCAGATCTCAAGGAGTTCAGCGGCCCGTGCTGCCTCGCCGCCCAGCCTGCCTGCCTTCCTTCACAGACCCCGGCCTGCTGTGAGGTAGATGGAGCTCCGTCACGGCTGGCAGCTCACAGCACTCCATACCCGCGCAAAGTCATCGTTCTGTGGGGTTAGTGGACCAAACGACGCTGCCCTGACAGAGCTCCAGGGCCTGCAGCTCCCTTCTTCCTGCTAATGGCCGGTGTGTGTGTGAGTGAGAGCACGGTCAGCGAGCTTGTTATGCCAGCAATATTTTACCACTGGTTCCAGTTAATGTTTTAATGTGTGTAATTATAATTTGTTGAGTTATTAAAACTACGATCGGTGAAATAAACGCCTATAACGTCAAAGTTATTGTAAAATACCCTTTTGTCAGCTGTTTTTATTGTTCAACAGCAATTTACTGGTGAAATAAGTTTCATTCAAACCTTTATTCAACCAGGAAAAAAACTCCTTGAGATTACAAATGTATTTTACAAGAGGGTCCTGGCAAGTGGCAGCAGCTTATGTTATTAATAGATTTTTAATAAATCATTTAAATTTCACCTTTTTTGGGCTGATCCGAAAAATGTATCCGATCTGTGAATCAAAACCGTGATCCAAATTAAACCCCTACTATTTTGCATGTATGTATATGCATGTGCATATTGCTATGTGGAGAGTAATTTATGTATAAATCCTAAAAGACATTTGTGAAACCCTCTTTGTGCAATCATTAATATTGAGATTAGATTTCTGGGACTCTTCAGTCTGGAGTAACCGCTTTCCTTCACTCACCTCCACCTTCTTCCTCTTGCTCCCTCGCGCCTCTGAGTCTCCCGAGGCCTCACTGACAACTTTCCTCTTTCCCTCCTTCTTCTTCTCCTCCTTCTCCTTGTGTTTCTGCATGTACTCAGCGATAAGGTCGGGGCAGTCCAGGTTGTCTTCCGGCTCCCATGTGTTATCCTCACTGGAAAGGAGAGTGCAGACAGAAGAAAATCTCCTCAGGCTTTGTTTTTAGGCAATACATTCTGACTCTAATTGTTAATTCGTATTATTCCTTTTTTCTAATGCGATTTCGTAAGTTTATTTGCAGGTCTGCAACTTAATGTCAAAATACCAAACCTTCAACTTTGAGGGCATGATAGAATGCCGAAATGTAAATTTGTATACACATATACACACACACACGACCAAGAACACCAGTTATTAATATTATAGACTCGTACTTACTCTGAGAACGCCTTCCATTTCAGCAGAAACTCTACTCTTCCCTTCACCACTCTGCGGTCCAAAACCTTCTCCACCACATACTCCTCTTCTTCCTTCTTCACTGCCACTGCAGGAGGTGCTAGAGGCTGCTGTACCTCCTCCTCCTCTTCCTCCTTTACTGCTGCTGCAGGAGTTGCTGCAGGCTGCTCCTCCTCCTCAGCCTTGTTGCCCTTCTTTCCTGCTACGGTCGCCAGCTTGACGTCTACTGAGGGCTCCTTTGGTAGACCCAAGGGGGACACATGCAGAGATTATGATACAAGGGTTAGAAGAACTAATGGGAGGTGTGAGTGAATTATAGTTTACCATGTTTTACTATATTAAAATGTTCTGTTTGAATGGAGAAAATTCAAGGGCTGATGAGGTGACCAATCCATAGGACTTCAGAGTGCGAAGTATCTCGTGCATTAAAACTGAAATAACTACTAAAATATAAGCCAAAACGTCATTAACTGGAGCTATAAGCTACATGCACAGTAGCCTCGCAGACCACAGAAGTTTGGGAAAAAGTGTATTTTACTTTCATTTGGATATGAAGACAAACATAACACATTGATTCTGAAAATGATGTTTATTTGGGAAATGTTATGTGGTGATTATGGTTATTACTTACTGATAAAGTAAGTGATTACTCACTTTATGATGTTCATATGAGAAGGAATGTGAAATTGAGAACATATGATAAAGTACATGTTTATATGTAAAATAAAGTCTGGCAGAAGCGAGAGAAGGAAACGCAATACCAGTTACCGGCTCACCATTTAACACAGGCCTCATGCCCGGGGCCTGTTACATATATTGTGACATGTTAATAAAAGGAAAAACTAACGGCACTGCTCTGGTCGCTCCAAACGCGACGCCGACAGATTTGCCCGCTTCCACTGAAAATGAATAACTTCCGGTAACTTTAGAAGCTTAAGTTGGCGGAGGTGTGTACGTACAGTTAGCCTACCGTTAGCCTTCCCCTCTTTCCCTCACTTTGTTTACGTCTCAACCAGGCTTACGTGCACTTCCGGCTGACGGAGCTGTGTTGATAGACCTCGGCAGTGTGTAGTGTATTTGCATTTTTTAAATGTCCGCTCCGAAATTTGCCACACGCTGCTGTAGAGCGGAGACTGCTTCTATGAAGAACAATTACACATGCTAAATATAGAACTACTTACCTCGTATAAACAAATAGTGCTTGTGTGAATGTTCTGAGCTCCTCTCTCTCTGGCTCCCTTATTACTCAATATTTCCCACACAGGGAGTTCGATAAGTAGTTAGCTTAGATACTCCCCGATCCACGGAAGTTTAAATACCTTACGGTCCAGACGCCTTAATTTTGGCCGATTTGACATGTTGAATTGGCGGGGAGGGCACTGCCGGCAGTCTGACTTAAATGACCCATCTGATTGGTAGAGTGCTAAACTGAAACGGAGAGTGGAATGAGTGTGACTGTCTCTCAAAATCTGACGAAAGTCTTTTAAACTGACCTTTGTTGATCTGAAAAGAAGACAGATTCAGCAACTGCACGGCCTATTACTCTCTTTTCTTCACTGTTTTCAAAAACACGTTTCGGTGAACTATTTTAGTACAATATGAGATTGTATTCTGAACAAGCCACCATGTCTTTGAATTTCCTGAGAAACCAGACCCACGTGACGCGTTCATCCAATCAGCTGCCGGTTTTCTGCCTGCTGTTATGGAGACGTATTACGTCTCGTCACTTCGGTGTGAAAATTGCGTTGCAGGTCTAGTTAAGTTGTGCGCCCCTAAATTTTCTCCCTGTGGACGTAGATTTTTTTTAGTAAAAAAGGTTAGTCTGAAGCCCTGTTGAAAGCATTGGCAACAACACAGAAAGTTTTAGAATTCATTGTTTTAAATGCTCAACCAATGTCAGCGGTTGAAGATGAGGGCTTCCGTCGCATACTGGAAAATACTTAGAGCCAAGGTACTCTCTTCCATCATGCAAGTATTTTTCAGAGACTGCACTGCCAGAACTGTACAAAGAAGTGTGCGAACACATCTCAAAAGAGATTACAGTAATTCCTCAAATAAAAGCTGGGGCCTTTATTTACCTGAACTGCAGAAGATACCAGGCTTTTATTTGAAGCAGCCTTTAATTAAAGGAAGGCCTTTATTTCTAATTCCATCTTTGATAAGTATAATTGTTTTAAATAAACTGTTTAAAATGAAAAGCCATAGCGTTCCAGTGGACAGAGATCATTCATTTTTTAAGAAACATTTGCAAAAATATCACCATATACCATAGATATATATACTGACGTACCGTATATCTATGACCATATACAACAACAGCGAGTGGGGCGTCAAAGCAATTTGGGTCAGAATGAATCAAACATCAGCATTGTGTCAGTTTGAACCCTGTAAATGGACCGGGTATTTATTTAAAATACAGGTACTAAAGTATTGCTGGTAGATTACTGTAAGAGCATACAGTAGTTTAGTAAAACACATGTACCAGTATCTGATTAACTTTACTGACGGTAGCTAGCTAGCTTTGTTTCTCGCTCCAGGCTAACTTGTTTCCTCCCACCTCCAGCTAGCCGTGCTCTGCTCTTGTAGGCTAATCTTGTCAACTCATCCTTCTGTTTCTTACAGGTTTATATTTGAAGAATTACGGTAAAGATATAAAGGCAATGAGCTTCTATACAGATATATGTAGCCAAGGCTCCAGACTAACTTTTTGCCTTGGTTGCACTGGTGCGACTAACTTTTTTATTTAGGTGCACCAGCACCTAAATACAACGTCACCTTTGCACACTCCATATATATTATGTAAATGATTTTAAACAAGAGTAAGGTGTAGTGTAACCAAGGTTAAAAATCTATATTAAGAGCTAAGTTTATATTAAAAAGTCAATTCATTCAGTATGTTTTTAATTTTAAAGATTAAAAACATTTATTTAAAAAGCAATTCAACTGAGAGAGAAAAATAAATAGGAAGTTTATTTTGAAGGAGGTGGGTTGGGGACGTACTGTCAGCCAATCAGGAAGAAGCTCGGACTGTTGACCTGCACGGAGCAGAGTTCACTTCCCCTTGAGCTGTTGGAAGAGCAGAGAGCAAACCCCGCTTCGAACGATACCTACCTCATGAAGACATTCCAATGAAAGTTGTTAAAACTCGGATTAAAAACTCTTAAAAACAATCCAGTGTGGAGCCCTGGACCTGTGAGAGTGCAGCCGGAGAGAACTGACGTGTCCCTCACGAAGAAAACGCATCGGTGAGAGATCGTTTTTACCATGCTAATACTAGCGCACCTGGAGCGCTAGCTGAGATGCTAACTACAATGGCAGACGCTATTCACTAACGCTAAAACCATTAGCTTGGTATGTTAAAGCTGCAGACTTAATCCAGTGCTGTGTAATATGTTTGTTTAGATAATTGTTACACACTTAACTGTGGAATGTGTTGATTTAGCACTTTTATCTGTGTATTTTCGGCACATTAATATTTAAATTATCCTTAAGCGTTACATTTTATTTGAGATGTGTTTAAACATGCCTTCACATGGCCAAGGGTACACAAAGTGTGTCTGCTTACTAGTATCTGTTATTTTGTGTTTTAACTATTATGTGGAAGCAGTATTTTGATATCATATTGAAGAGGTTTTTCAATCATCTCTAAGCATATTTTGAGAATAGTTTGTTACCGATATTGTGATATCGTATTACAATGATTGTTCAGTTTAATGATATGATGATTTAAAATGAATTGTATTCTAGTTCATGATTGAAAGCTAAAAGAAAAAAGCTAAATGATTGTTCTGACCTTACTCACTGTAGGTAGGTCACAGCCCAGAGGAGAACTAGAGATACGGCGCCTGCAGAATTCAACACTTCATTACATACACAAACACCCACCACCAACGGTGCGGTAGAACAAACTCTCTCCACTTCCACAGTGGACCGAACTGAACTGAATTGAAGTGACTGAGAACAGGGGGGGAATTCCGAACTTTAAATCACAGCTGTGAGTTTTGTTTACATTTTTTATTTTTTCTACTTACCCGGGTAAGATTTTTGCAATTTTAAAGTGTGTAATTTTCATATGTTTTTTGGCTATCCTTCCCACCCATGTAATAAAAGGGAAGCGATTTTGTTTCTCAAAGAAAGTATAACTGTGTTTGAGTCATTCGTGGTGTATTGTTTGGTTACTCCTGGGCTCCGTAGTCGAACATAGAACTTCTAATCCCACTTGCCATAATTAATCATTTTATAGAGTAATCCATTTCTGTTCCCCACCTCTAAAGGGTTGCAGTAGGTAAATACTTTTTTTTATTAAAGTCAACAAAGACCGATTACCTTGTCTTGATGCCACTGCCACAAAATACCTGTGTGCCCCCTGCACTAGTGTAGAAAGAGAGTGTTCAGCAGTGTCCAACATTTGGGATGAAAAGAGAAATAGACTTACAGCAGAGAGAGTAGGTATGCTTGTCTTCATGAGAAATAATTTACCATTGCTGATTAAGTGAGCATTCCCAGGTCATGAGTGTTGTGACACTGTACCACATGTTTACAATGTTTGGTTATTTGGATGTGTGACCAACTTTTTATTAGTTTATCCTCAGGTTCAGCTGCTAGGTTTTATTTTGAATTCCTGTTTGCAGGACTTTGTACTTAATGTTTTACATGTTTGGTTACTATTGTATGTTTGACCAATACACTATTTTGTTTCTACTGTTACATTTTATTTATTTTAATGTATTTTAAGAAGTTTAATTACATTCTGTTTTAGATTTGAATGCACAATAAAATATTTTTTAAGGCGAGACACTACAGGTGAATAGGGTACAATTTTAAAATAATAGATATAACAATGAAACTTCCTCAGTTTATTTCTTACACAAGTATATAAAAAATGAATTAAATGTTTTGAAATGTGTATGTTTAATTATGCAAATTAGGCATTATCTCATTAAATATGTATAATTTTGCATATATTTTCGGTAGATAGATCTGAACATATGATAAAGCCAGGTGCAAAATTATTTTTAATTTTGTTTACAGACAAGATGAAAACAAAATTACAGAGGGATTTCAGGATATCTGCTTTCATTACCTAGGAAATCCAAATATATTGTCCATAGCCTTAAAAAAAATATTTTCTGCATTATTTTTTGATTCAAATGTGACATAAATTAGGCCAGGAATGATGTATTAACAAATCCCTCTGTAAATATCTTCAGAATATTACTAAGTACATCTCTATTGGAAAAATTGATGAAAATGCTAAACAACAGAATAACTGCTCAGCCCCTTAGTAATAATATAGAATATTTCAAGATCATGGAAATTGATTATTTAATAACATGGCAAGAATATAAGGCCTACAACTGCAGTAACTCAATGAATTAACATTGGCGTATCATGCACAAAGTTGCCTACAAAACACACGCTAGACAGTTGTATGGACACAGAACAAGAACAAAAGTAGATGTTCTAAAGTCTAATTGTCCATTCCAGCACCATATGTATTTTAGCTGTGCTCAGACTCTTGCGCCTATGTTTTACACTGGCAGTTGAGACGGCCTCAGCTTTCGAGATCACAACTGTGCTCTGAAGCCACAACTTCTCCATAACAGACAGCATGGCAGAGTCACCTTCATCAAGATGGGGATGGCCATACTTGCTGCTGCCTCAAGCTTACTTTCCCCACAAAACAGTCCGGTCAGGTGAAACTGACTAACCAGGCTCCCATCAGCACTGGTTCATAACAACACAACAGAACAAAACTAATTATGAATCATTCAAAAGACCAATATTTAGAATATTGCAGAAAGAAAATAAAGTAGACTAAATTGTTATTTGACATAGTATCTGCACACTGACGGATCCAGACTAAATACAGGCTCAGTGACCACCAACTGGGTCAGATAGAGATGAACATCCTCCTCCATTGTGAAAAACTATCTTCACTAAGAGATTTATACATTGGAAATAAAAAAATAAAACTTCCCAAAGTTAACACCAGAAGAGAAGCTCCACTGGCAGCTACATATGTATCTGCTAGTGATGTTACCCGTGAACCCCCTGCTTCGAGGCATGTATCGAAGAAATGAACCAGTTTGGAATGAAGCTTTGTATCGGAGCTTGATTCATTTTGAGATAAATCACGTGACCAGTGACGTCTGAAGCTTCGTTTCACACACACACACACACACACACACACACACACACACACACACACACACACACACACACACACACACACACACACACACACACACACACACACACACACACACACAACCAGCTTTACATATAGTGCGACACAGGGCGCATATTTGTGGGTTGTTGCAGTAGCGGAGTCAGGAGAGTTAGTGAATATAGAGAGATTATTATAGCAATTATTATAGCGATTATTATAGCGAGTAGCATAGAGAGTTCATAGAAAGCTTATAGCGAGTAGAGAGTTTACTGCAGGTAAGAAAAGAAATAGGCTCAGCCCTGGAACAGTGGAAAAAATGCTGTTTCGGAATAAAAATGACATTTGATGTCTATTCCCACAAACATTTGTCAACAAGCACAATAATATCCCCATGACCTGTCCACGAGCACAGTTATTGTCCAGAAGCACCATTACTGTCCCAAATAGGGTGACCAGATGTCCCGAAAAATTTGGAACCGTCCCGGATTCCAAGCAGGTGTCCCGAATCCCGCCCTAATTATCCCGAAAATTAGAGCAAAGTCTCAAGAGCAGACTCTGGAGTAGTTATAGTCTGATTGAACATTAAAAACTGTTCATGGTGGTTTTTAATTGAGTCGTCCTGCAGCCAGCTCCCGTCATCACCTGAGTTTATGATTTTAATGATTTTGTATTTTGAGTTTTGAAATTCATGTTACTTAGTTATTTATGTCATTATTTATCCATGAATTCATACACAAAATGTATTCACCTTCGACTCAAAAACATTCATGCCTAATATCTTATTTTTGTCGTGATCTAATATTTTTATTTATACAATTAACAAACGATACGTATCGTACACTGGGACATAACGCGTCCCAGGAGCATCTGTGAAACAGTTTGTGACACAATGCTATTCTTCCGTTCACCCCTAGATAGTAGGCACTACTGGTCATCCCTAAGACCAAACGTAAATCCAGGGGTGATCGTGCGTTTGCGGTGGCAGCTCCGAGACTCTGGAATGAACTGCCTTTGCACATCAGATTGACCGAGTCTCTTCCCGTTTTTAAATCTCGTCTTAAAACTCATTTATTTTCTTTGGCTTTTAACTCAGTTTGAGTGATGATTTCTGAGGCTGTTTTTTCTTGTTTGTTTGGGGGGGGGGGGGGGTCCTTAGAGTACTGAAGCTTCGAGTATTGAACCTTTTTTTAGCTTCACTGGTTCAGAAAGCTTCAGTTAGCCATCACTAGTATCTGCCTGCCACAGCCTGAGGGACTCACAACCACTTCAGGATCCCAAAAATTACAGATTTGTTTAGTATTATACAGTAATTATATTATACTAGGGATACAAATTATCGATTAATTCATTAATCATTAGTTGATTGACTTTATCGATCAATTAACTGATAAGCGGCTTTTTTCCTGAGAATGTAAATTTCTCACTGCATCAATAGTGTCTTTAACATAAAAAGACAAATATTTCTTATATACTGAATAAAAATGCATGTTATGTTGCTCAGTTGATGTTTTATTCTACCAGTTGGGATATGGTACAGATAATGGCATTTATGTAGTTTAACAAAATAAATTATGCACAGAAAATTTAAATACATAAAAAATAATTGTGCAAATGTTCACCTGTTTAATGTGAAACAACAAAAACAAAAAATAAATTTTAAATAGAAATCTAAAAAATATGGGTAGGCTTAGCCTAAACTATATTAAGCCTACATATAATAATCTGGTAAACTATCTGGAAACATTAGCAGCAACACTTATAATCCCCCGTGGTCTGAGAAAGGTAACAGTAAGATTACTAGCCCTGAAAACTGAAAATATAGAACTGAAAACAACTGAAATCATCCCTGAGGAAGGTGATAGTACAATTAGAGGGTGTCCCTTAGAACAGTCAAATGATGATATAGGCTACCTCTCCTGAAACAAAAAACATTCCTGTCTCCATGTGTTTTGAATAGGCTCCTGACCTAGAATTAGCCGACAATTAATTTAATCGAGTAAATTCTTATCGACAATTAATCGATAGTCGATTAACTGTTTACATCCCTATATTATACAAAAACTGTTACTGCTGTGTAATGTAATTGTTTTGTAATATAGTTTTATTGCAATCAGTAAAGTATATATGTGACACATATATCTAATATATGACATGTAGGCTATGACTTTCTTCTTTCTGAAACAAATTTATATAACCTTATCGCCAGGGGACTATAGTCAAATACAACAACTGACTAAGTGCATTGAAAAAATTAACAACTGGATGTGCCAGAATTTTCTTACATTAAATGACGAAAAAACTGAGGTGGTTGTTTTTGGAGCAAAAGAACAATTAAAAGTCAGCACTCAGCTTCAAACGACAATTTTAAAAACAGACAAAGCCAGAAATCTGTAGGAAGGTGTAGTCATGGACTCCGACCTGAATTTCAACAGCCACATTAAGACATTTACAAAGTCAGCCTATTACCACCTTAACATATATCAATGGTTAAAGGACTTATGTCTCAGCAGGATTTAGAAAAACTTGTCCATGCTTTTATCGTCAGTACACTTGACTACTGTAACGGTGTCTTTACAGGTCTCCCTAAAAAAATCAATCAGACAGCTGCAGCTGATTCAGAACGCTGCTGCTCGAGTCCTCACTAAAACCAGGAAAGTGGATCACATCACTCCAGTACTGAAGTCTCTACACTGGCTTCCAGTGCCTCAAAGAGTTGATTTCAAAATACTTTTGCTGGTTTATAAATCACTAAACGGTTTAGGGCCAAAATACATTTCTGATCTGCTACTACATTATGACCCACCCAGACCTCTCAGGTGGTCTGGGACAGGTCTACTTCCTGTCCCCAGAGTCAGAACTAAACAGGGGGAAGTAGCGTTCAGTTTTTATGCTCCACACATCTGGAACAAACTCCCGGATAACTGCAGGTCCATCCACTGCAACTCTAAAGACCTATCCTTTTGATGTTGCCTTTCTTTAAATAACATTTTATAACATTTGTTATACTGTTGCATTGATGACACTGTATGAGACTCGATAACTGCTCTTTAATGTTTAATTTCTTATACTGCACTGTAACTTTTATTCGCGTATTTCATCTCTCAGTTCTTTAAATTCTTATACTGCACTGTCAATTTTATTCTTGTCTTTTAATGTTTTAATTTGTTTTTTTAATCGTTTTCTAACAGCTCTTTAATGATTTATGTAAAGCACTTTAAATTGCCCGGTTGCTGAAATGTGCTATATAAATAAAGCTGCCTTACCTTCTGTAAACCGCTTTGAGAGAGAGAGACACAGACAGAGAGAGTCAGTCTGATTACCTCCGCAGCCTGAACACTTCTGTTTTCTGAACGACAGTTTACATATCAACGTACTATGTGAAGGCATTTCATCATCTGCTGTCTTAGTTTATAATGCCAAATATAGTTACTAGTAATAAATTTAAAAAAAAAAAGAATTCAACACATTAAATCTCTGTTATTTTGTCTTAGTTAGCAAAGTCTGGTAATCTAGATAGCTGCACAGAATAAATCTCCATAGTAAGTTATCTGCCTTTGCTTTAGTAAAACCAAGTCAAGGATTAACACATCCAGGATACCTGGGAAATCCTGGTCTAATCCACTATCTAGGTTTGGTGAAAAGCCCAGGTTCTGGTTGTCCTCCTCCATTCCTCTCTGGTCCTGAGATCCAGCAGATCTCCACTGGGGCTGCTGGACTCCCTCTGGATTCTGTTCAGGACAAATCAAAGCCCCCAGAGATATTCAGGAGCTGCTGTCTCCTCTCGTTTTCCTCCCATCCACACACAACTAAAACAACAGGCTGACAACTCAAAGCAGCGGCTGGAAAACTGGTCCATCTCCTTCCTAGCTACAACATGAACTCAGAGGAGTTTGGAGAAAACAGCATTATATTACAGCTGCTGTAGGTAAGATTGTGAAGATCCAGGACTTTGCCAACAAATTTGAACAACTTCTCAGTCCCTCCCCCCTTTCTGCTGCAGCCCAAACCGTCTCCTAAGCCCCTCCCACACAAGGGAGTTTGACAGAACTGCCTAGGCATGTCAGACAACATTTTCAATAACTAAACATAACGTTAACTTTACTCACCAACAGTAAAACGATGCTAACTAGCAGGCTACCGTTAGCCAGTTCAGCATCATATCAGACCGACCACTGTGCATACGTTACTATTATCCTCACCAACGTAGCTTTGTGGACTTCTGACTACTAATAACCAAGTGAAAGATAAATCATTCATGGTAATTATGTTACCTGTCGAGAGGAAATGTGGCTACGTCTGCATCGTTCTTCAGATCTTTAAAATCCTGCAGCCACGCCACCTCTGAAAAGCCACTCCAATATTCACGCAGTTTTGGAAAACCTTTCTGCAGCTTGTGCGCGGGGAGGGGAGAACGCTATTATATACGTGTGCCTAAGCAGTGATTGACACGCAGATAGACCCCGCCCCCCTGTGGCCCTGATTGGAGAAAATCAACCGGGAGCGGTGGAATTTTGCCAATGGCACTACAGGCTGTTGGTGGTGCCAGAGGAGCTGTTTTTATTTTACATAATTCATGTAGTTCTACTGGAACACAGGGTCAGTTTCAGCAGATATGACAGAAAGTTGGTTTTATAAGACTTACCTACTGCATATTTAAACTGGGAATAAATCTAAAGGTAAAAACAAACGCTGGCTTTTTGGTGTCTACCCTTCACAATAAAAGCCCAGCTTAAATTCACTCAGAGCATTTCACTAAAAGGAAACTCAATAAAAAATGATTCTGCCGACACTTGATATCAAACAAAGGCTACACACTATATCTTATAACTTTCAACCTTTCACACAGTTTACAGACTTAAATATCTGGTTTAAGGGATGAGAACGTTCAGATCCATATGTAATGCGTGTGCAGGTTAGTTCCCCCAACAAATGGGAATGTCTGAAACTCGTTTCTCAGCAGGAGATTTATCCAATTCATAGCTGCCGAATGGGAAGCTAACTTCAGCGTCGTTGATGCAACAACACATGAATATGAACTACTAGCTAGCCTGCTACATTACATTACATTACATTACATTACATTACATGTCATTTAGCTGACGCTTTTATCCAAAGATACTTCCAGTTAAGTGATTTCAACCCTGGAGGTGTAAACTCCAGACAACAAGTAGTAAGAGCAAGTCCATTAGCTTTAAATAAGCTAAACTACAAAGAGCCATATGAAAGAGCTAGCTAGCTTCTGCTCAGCTCCGTTAGCATTAAGCAGCCGAATGGGAAGCTAACGCATGCGCAGCTCTGTCTTCTCTTGTCTCTGAGTGCCGTGTAAAAGAGCAGTTCTTAAAGTGTTTAGCTGAGTGTGTGCGGGTTTACCTGGAGCTCTGTCTTCTTCAAACTCACTAATAACAAACAGCACAGCTATCCCGCCGCCAGCCACACATCCCAGTCAAACAACGAGACTTCCGGTTTCCTCTTCTTCTTCTTTGGGATTTTACGGCAGCCGGCATCCAAAAAGTTGCATTGCTGCCATCTATGGAACTAGCACCTTAGTGCACTATATCCGGTTATACAGCCCAGTGGCTATTAAAAATTTGAAAAAACAACGTTTCCCCCCCCCGTTAGACCATACTTGTAAAATACTTTTCAGTTAAAAATGTAGTGTATTGCTATATATGATTTTCGCCAAAAATGAACAGCCTTGTTTAATAGTTGTGAATGGAGCCATAGCCGTTTCTCAATGTCAAGGATCCTTCCTTGGTAAGACTAGTCCTTCCAAGGAAGGATCATTCAGAGGCTAGGCCAGACTCCTTAGCATTCGGAGAACATGTACATTGGAAAAGGCTAGCAAGTACACTGTAAAATATTACAGACCCATTTAGTTATGTCCACTTATTTCTTATTTTTAACTGAACGAGCTTATACAAGTTGTCGATTTTGAACTCAACTTTATGAGTTTTTGAAAGTTAAACTTGCATTTATTCGTTGGCTTGACTATTTAAAAAAATGTATGTGTTGATTGAACTTAGGTATGTAAGTTAAGTTATCAACCAATTGCAGTCAAGACTGCAACTGGTTCATTGGCTGGCCAATTCCCATGATGCAAGGCGGTAAATAGAGTTTTGTTAAAATTTGCTGAAAAGTTTGCAGTTTGTTCGAAATACAAATGTAACTTTATGAATTCCGTTTATTAAACGTGTGTTTAGAATGTAGTATTTTGTTGCCTGGTAATTGTCATTGTTGTGCTGGTTTACTTTTGTAACCATGAGTTAAGTGACTGTTACGTTTGGTAAGAAGAGCAGGAGTATTACAGTGTTAGACATTGAGCAGTAATAGGCTTTCTTCAGCCATTAATCTGTGGTGTCACTTCACTAGTGGCCATTTTATGTCAAGTGACACAAGATCAGCAGAGTGGCCGCTATTGTGCACAGGTCCCTGGGGTGGCCCCACCCACGGTATCTCCGCTAGAAATGTGGTTATTTTGTTTTAACTTGAAAGTGTGAGTTGAAATAAAGAAGAAAGGTATGTCTGTTATACTAGGCAAGGAAGGTTTCTTGCATTATTAAAGAAAATAAATGATTTGTTTGAACTTAAAGTATGAAGTTAAACCAAGTAATACAAAGTTAAATCAACTAAAAGAACAACTTTAACAAAACTAGAACACTGTAGTTACATCAACCTCATTAACTTTAATTTCTAAGTTGAAACAAAGGCAGTCTTCAAGTTGAGTGAACTTCGATTTTCAAGGCAGCAAGGGAACTTGCATTTCCAAGTTAAACTAACATGAAATTTATTACAGTGTATGTGGCAAATGCGGTGCAAAATATGATCAGCATCTACAAGGTAAACGCTACCAGCTAATGAGCTACCACAGGCAGTTTGATATGTGAGAAAGGTTAAATTGTACTGTAAACACACAAGCTACAAGGCTACATCCAACATAAAAAAGTCATAACACCATTGATAAACACCCACAAACACAGTAAAGGTAGCTAGGTGTAAGTGTGTTAAATGGTCAACAGTTGTCAGTTAAGACCATAATGGAGACCACTACACCACTACACAGTTGCATTAAGTACCTTAATGTTACAGTATGCTTAAATATATTTGTGATACAATTCTAATCTTACCAGGACAGATTGGATAAGTACTGGACTAACCATCAGCAGCTGAGTCTGATCGCCGCTTCATGTTAAATATACTTGTGTACAGTATATAGTAATGTTTGAATAAATGTTATAATAAAGATGCACGTTTCGTTAATGTCTTTTTAGAGCTTCTATACCTTACAAGTTTTTGAAACAGGTACCATCTGAATATAATTATTCGGTTAGAAATAGACATTGAAAAACGTTTATATTATATACACACACCCAAAAACGTAATGACAATTTAATGTATTTATTTTCAGAATGCAAATCTCTAATAGGCTTTTGCAAATAATCTAGCTATTCAACATCTTTCTTTAGCCTCTGTCTCCCTGCTTGTCTTTTGCTTTCCCATCATCAGTGACCGCCTCCGTTTGTCCCTGTTAAAAGACAGCAAACAAGAAAAAGATGTTTATCATTATGAATGCTATAACGTAACGTTATATGGAACATTATACTTTTTACATGGGAAACTACTCATACATTTTAGCCTTCATGTAACGTTGATAGTGAAGTAAATAAGGTGCAGCGTTACCTAGCTACCACCCTGCAACTACAACTGATAAACACACACATTTCTAAATCTCGGCTAACGTTACGTATATAGAGTAACAACATATAAAAAAGATGAAAATGCCACCGGACATTAAACTTTAAAAACACAAATGGCACAAAAAGACAGCAACCTAGCTAGCTAGCTAACAGCCTAATGTTAATGATAGGTTCAGTTAGCTTAACATTAGCTCGGGTGTACCTACCTAATTACTATAGCAATTTGAACCAGCATTGAAGCGTTAAAGTGATGGTTCGGAGTAATTTCACCCTATGGTCCTTTGCACCATGACCTTGAGCCAAACACTCCCCCAGAAGCTTTTTTCACCTGGGTCTAACATTGGGAGAGTTAGCGTAGAGTAGCGTTATTAGCTGAATAGCTTAGCGCAGGGGCTAATGGATCCGAAGTGTCTCTTAACATTACCCCACTAATAATGCCCGAAATGATACCAAACGTCTACAGTAGTACAAATACGTTATGCACTCATAAAACAATGGATTGTAAAGTTTGTAAGTACACCAGAAGTGTATGTAAATACACATGCCTGTTGGCTTCTCGTCTCTGCTGCTGCTGCTGCTGTTACTACCGGGCAGTAAGAGTGCTTAGGGCCATCTACAAATTACAAAAACGAAAAGAGATGCAACAAAAATATTTATTAATTTAATGATTAAATAAGGTAATGTCTCCAAACTTACCTCAATTATAACTTGTCTCCTGCTAGTTATTCCACAGCACTTACTTTAAAAAATAAGTTAAATTAATAAATATTTTTGTTGCATCTCTTTTTGGTGTTGTAATTTGTAGACGTCCCTCAGCACTCGTCTTACAGCAACAAAAAAAAAAAAAATCTGAACTTGTAAAATGAATTTGAATGAATTTGCACTTGTAGAAAATATTCACACACCTGTATTCTGAATGTGAAGTTGGAGAAAAAAGATAGCCTGATAAGCCAGACCCACATCAAGATGTTGGGTCTGGGAACTCACCATTGATGGAGCTCGATCCGAGGGGCGGGATAAACGGTTGTCTTTCAAATTCCCTCTGCACGTAATAGGATAGCGCTCCAACCAGGCAGAGCAACGAAGAAGGTTGCGGAGCTAGTTGATAGATTAAACTTTTGCCGTATCCGGTCGGCAAAACTCCAAACACATCTTCCTTTTTTAAGTCAACGGAGAGTGCCTAGACCCCCCCTGGCTGCCAAATAAATTTGCTGCCACTAGGGGGAGTCTAGATTTCTAGGCTAGAAAAAATATTCACAAATGTGTGGATTGGTATTTGCATGAACACGACAGCTGCAAACTTGTAGTGCCACATTTACTTGTGTACTTTTTTTTTACTCAGGTTCATTTTCCATTCCATAATTATGGTCAGATCTTGGTCCTGACTGATGGGGAAGTGATATTGATAAGAGTTGTGATTTACACATAACAGCGTCGGCTAATTTGTTGCTAACTTTCCTCCTGTTTTAGGAAGCAGTGACTGTATTGCATTTTGCCTGTAAAACCGAGTCTGTGTTCTTCATATTTATGTAGAATTATAATTTGCTCTTCTTATAAAACATGCGGCTCTTGTAGATGTTTGCGATTGGTCGTGCTGTGCAAACACCACCTCTTTTATGTGAACGTGAGCACCGCTGGATTGGGAAACTTTGATGGTTTACTGAACTAGTTGTTAACCAGCGTCGTGACACAGGTTATGCAGGACCACGGTTGTTAGATTAGGTGACTAGCCGGGTAACTGAAATGTATCCAGGACAGGTTGATCTGGATTCGTAATACAGCCCTCTGGTTTTAAACTCAGACATAAAAAGTATTGTACTTGGCGCCAAACACCTCCGAAGCTCATTATCTGAATATAGCTCAGGATGAAATCACCCTGGCCTCCAGCACCAATGTAAGGAGTCTTAGAGTTATCATTGATCAGAATATATCCTTTAATGCCTACATAAAAAAACTTCAAGAACCGCCTATACTTAGGCACAACCTGTCTCAAAATGATGCAAAAGATCCAGTGTGATGGCCCCTCTAACCTCTGTGTCTGCCTGCTCTAATCCTATGCATGACAGGTTTTTAAGGTATCAGCTGATGCAGCCTGATTTGAAGCAACTGGGCCCATTGCTCCACAGGAAATAAAAGGACCAGCTTCCTAAAAACCTGATTTATTGGCATTTTTGTGTCTCTTCCAAGTTGTTGCCATGACCTAGAGCTAGGTTTATTATACTAGTGCATGCATTTGTGGACTATTGTAATTCCTTATTATCTGGGTTGGCTTCCTGTAAAATCCAGAATTGATTTTAAAATCCTTCTCCTGACCTACAACGCTCTTAATGGTCAGGCACCATTATATCTTACAGAGCGTGGGACTTCCTAAGACACAAGGTAGATGTTACCTTTTCACCCCTGAGTGTTACATTCATTCACACACGCATACATATATAATAAAGTCTACCATTTTAATAAAGAAAGAAAGCATGATGTAATGCAGTCAGACAGCCAGCAGGAGGCAGCTTTCACTCTGTTCTCCTGGGCCCAGTTTTTCAAAAGGTTTAATCCGGATAAAATTGATCCGGATTTAGTAATCCTTTTTTTTGCGATCCGTGATCACGTAATCCAGCTTACTTTTGAGGCAGTTTTTCAAAGCATCATCGGATTGGATCAATCTGATCCGGATAGGAACTTTTCAGGATCACCAAATCTGGATAACCAGTGCTCAAACAGGATAGGAAATCACAATGTATAACTATAGATATGTAAAGAGCAACAAGTAGAATAGCCAGTGTGGGGTCAATATAAGTTTATTCATATTTGAAATGAAAACACACACATTTAAAAAAAACTAAAAACAAGAAAAACCCCACCCCTGCATTCTGCCAGAACGAGCAACCAGGACGTGCAACAAGGGACGCAATAGTTAGACACTATTTCTGATTTGGATTTGTTTTGGATTTCAAAAATCGGTGATTGCCATTCTTTGCATTTTTTTTGGTTATTCTGTAATCATTGCATGCATCGCTAATAAATATTCTAAAAACAAAAATATTTTCGATTGTGATGAATATATATATATATATCAATTAGTGACAGAATAAACTTTATTGTTTTTGGTCAATTTTGACAGCTGTTTGGGGGATTATTTAATGAGGCCAAACTCTTTCTACTTGCTTGATTTAAAATTAAAAACCTTATGAATAAATAGGATATCTTGTAAGATACTGCATGATCCAAATATAGTATTATTTGATACATTTTTAAAGTTTTCATTACATTTTGGGCATGAAATCCACGCTGAATCCACCCTTCTGATGGGATCAGTTTAATCCAGATTTTTTGGATCAAAGTGATCCAAATCCTACAAAAAAGTTCTGAAAAACCCAAACTAAAGGTTTGATCCGGATCAAAACCAAGATTGGATTACGTGATCTAATCCGATTATGTAATCCGTTTTTTCTTTTGAAAAACCCATTTTCAAGATTTGATCCAATCCGTTATCCAAAATCCTTGAGGATTACTTTTGAAAAACTGGGCCCAGAGGATAATTTCACTGGAAAGGCTTTCACTTCCAGGAAGTCTGCAGAATAATCAGGTCCACCACTGGAGGGACAACAGGCCCAGTGGACAGACAGAAACAGAACTGCATTTATCATTAATAATTTAAAAAAGAGTTAATTTATGAGTGACAAACAGTTCAGTGCATCTGTTTTCTATCAGATCAGCAGTTTTTGTGTTTCGTGGATCAGTTCCAACAAATTATTTTATCTGAATGCAAAACGTGTCACATTTAGGTTCTTCTGCCAAAGACACACCAATGATGCTGAGTTCCAAAAACAACAAGACAAATATGTAAAACTAAAACACACACACATCCATTGAGACACACCTTGATGCATTAGAATATAGAAATAAAGATGATCTGAGAGCTGATTCCATCTGTGTTTATTCTAAACACAGTGAAGAGGTGACTCAAGTCAAAGGTCACAACTGCATGTTGGTTGCCTGTTCCCTCCCTCACTTGATCTGTTTCTGTATGACACTGCTTTAACCCTTGTGTTGACTTCAGGTCAAATTGACCCGTTTTCAATGTTTATATCATAAAATATGGGATGTAGAAATAAGCGCTGAAAATGTGTAGAAGAAAAAAATTACAATTTAAAACGTTGGAAAAAGCAAAAACAAAGGTGGACAAAATCCATCCATGGTGTTCTGAGTGAGATACGGTTTCTGAATGTGTCCTGCCTTCAGTCTCCTGGTGAGCTGTTCAATATCCATGGCTTTCTACGTCACTAGCCGAAACCAGGGGGCTAATGCTAGCATGCTAGTTTTTGTTTCTATAGTTTTAGCAGGCAGAGATAGAGACATAGAGAGAGAGAGAGAGAGAGAGAGAGAGAGAGAGAGAGAGAGAGAGAGAGAGAGAGAGAGAGAGAGAGACAGCAGGTCAGACTTGGACTGCATTGGGTTTGGGATCCCTTGGAACACACACTGGGGTAGTAGTAGAACACACCTTTTTAACCATTTAAAGTGGCCATATTAACATGTATTAGCTTGACGCTATAATTAAAAAGAACATTTCAGATATCCATAATGTCATTCTTCCGATCCACAATCATCAGATAGATACGTGCACGTCTAAAAAAATATTAAGTACTATAAAATAACCAATCAAAGCTAGAGGTGCTTCCTGCGTATAGACTCAGGTCGTTTAGTCCTATAGCTGACACACAGCATGAAGCCCAGCTGTCTAATGTAGGCTCATTAAAGACTCTCAGCATCTGTCTTGACGGTCCAGCTGTGACTGGGACTGTCCAGGTGTGTCCTCACACAGTGAGCTGGGTGATACTGACATTAGTTTTCTATTACTGCTTGTCAGAAAGCCTCATGAGTGACACGTGACGAGGAAGGAGGTGGGCTGTACTCGGTGTGTCTGCTTAGACGCTAATGTGCTGATCTCAGATGACCAACATTTCAAATGGAGGAATCATCTCTACAGCTGCTGCTGGGTAAGTTCAAAGGAATGTGTGTCTCCAACAGGGACGTCACTAGGATTAAAAGAAAGGGGGGACTTAGCCCCTAGGCTATGCTAAATCTTACTTACAAACATTACTCTAATGTTAGCTTTTAGATTTTTCAAAGCTGCATGGGGGAAACTTACTTAGGCTGTCTTCCTGCTGAGTTATTCTGTAGGCTAGCACTTAAATGCTATCTATCTGCTCGTCTAAATGTATGATAAAGTAATAACATACCTAATTCCTCTCTCTATTAGATAAATTGTCAAAATAAGACTATTCAATTACACTAATTACTGTTATTGACAGTAGAGTGGTTGAATCAGTGTCATGGCAACATCCAAAAAGTGACATCCAACTCAAATCAGTAAATCAGACAAACAGAGATCAGTTTACTACGACAAATAGCAGTACAATAGAGAGAATACAATAATAAATAGCCTTTGTTGCATACTTTATCATGTAAGCTGTTGATAAGGATTTTTAAAGTAGCTACTGTTTGAATTTAACCTGATGGCGGAAGATTAAAAGTTTTAACGATTACTATATGTATGTATGTATGCATACATGCATATATGTATGTATTGTGTAAGTTTACGGTATGTATGCATATCATTTTCTCACCAGAAACGTGATTTTAACCCTGACGTTATTCATTTTATAACATCGGCCCTGGAGGTAACGAGTCCTTTTGGTTTTCTGACCAAAAGGTTAACACATTGAACATTAATAAATTAAACAGCTTATTAACGTTTGCTTGTTGCCTCGTGTGAGCTGATGCGCTCATCTGTTCACATTTCCGAATCCCTTCCTACAGTTGCTTTATAAAAGCTTTCCAAACAAATAAACGTACATGTGTCATTAGTATGAGAAAAAAATTAGATTTTAACTGTGTCGGGCTCAGGTCGGGCTCGGACACAAATATCTTAATGCCTGTCAGTCTTGGTTACTGCTCTGTTGGATGCGGGCCGGGCTCGGACAGATCAGCACTCAAATACATACATACACATGTATGCATACATGTATGTATGTATACATGAAATGCATACATATATGTACTGTATGTATGCTCGTGTATAGCCTACATTTAGGCACATGCATACATACATACATACATACATACATACATACATGTATGCATACATACAAACCCAACTGTGCCGTTGTTGTCCCATGTCCCGTTATTGTTTTCCTAAATCCAACCCAAGCTGGAAATGCTACATCCCGTTCTGGCGTAGACATACACACGGATAGCTCATGATGCGTACAGATAAAGCGCGCCACTTGGCTTTAGAAAGTGACGTATATGTTTACGCGAAGTCATGATGTCACATTGCATAACTATCTCATATCAATGCAATGTTTTTCGGTGCACTACAGCCAGAGTTTTTCTGTTTTGATGTCTTGTTGCCTGTTAAACTAACCTGAGGTTCATTTCTCTTCAGTTCTGATCTCACTGCTGAGCTGCACAACAAACCAAGGTCAGTAAACTTCTTTGTCACATCTGAAAAGTTATTCACTCACTAATAGAAAAGTTAGTGTTTCAGACAGTGTTTGAGGAGTTAAACTAGCCTGGATGCCAGCCAAACTTAGCCCCGCCCACAAAATTTTAGGTCGGGAAGTTCGGTCTGGAGTCGCTCCGTTGAGAAGTAATTATTGCCCGAACAGGATCTGTTCGGACCAATCAGATTGTCGGACAGATGATCAACAGTAGACTGAAGAGAGAGAGCGTTATATGGTGGAGAGACATAGAGAGTGAGTGAAGAGGGACCGCCGGCGCTAGAACAAAGCCGTGTCTCATTGAAATAAAACGTGTTTTCGCCGATCCATCTCTAGAAATGCGACTGTAGTGAACATGTCACTATCACTAACGTTATCCACATTTATATTTACATGCAACAAATGATATATCCAGCTTCAAAAAAGTCTAAAAGTCGGAAGTTAGAACCAGGTTAGAACGAATGCACGCGAATGCATTGTGCAAAGAGTGGTTGCTATGGAGACGATACACAGTGTTGAGTTGCGTTGCTCTGATTGGTTGGAGGTCTATCCAATGAATGCTTTGTCCTGGTTCTGTTGGAACACGCCCCATAATCACAGTCCAATGGAGCGGTTTCAGACTCACATTCTGACTAGAATCTGAGTATGACCATGTCAGGCTAGAGTTAAACCGCAGTGCAGTGAACAGGGAAATGAGAAATATGAGGAATGTGTCGGAATGAAAATCATCTTCTATAACTGCATCCTTCTTTCCCTCCTCCCTCCAGCCTCTCTGACTGTGAGTCCCAGCAGCTCTCAGATGTTTAAAGGACAGAATGTCTCTCTGAGCTGTGAGGAGGATGACAGCTCTGCTGGATGGACTCTGAGGAGGAACACAACCAGAGACACCAGGACTCAGTGTAAAGACTGGGGAGGAATAAATGCTGGTTCTTCCTGTAACATCATCTACATCCTCACAACGGACAGTGGAGTTTACTGGTGTGAGTCCAGAGAGGGATCAACCAGTAACAGCATCACCATCAATGTCACTGGTAAGATCAGACTGTGGAGTCAGTATTGATGAAGCTGTGTGTGAATGGATGACATGCTGTAGTTTGTCTCTGTGTTGAGGTGGACCAGTGATCCTGCAGAGTCCTGTCCTCCCTGTGATGGAGGGAGAAGACCTCACTCTGACCTGTAAAACAAAGACGTCCTCCAACCTCCCAGCTGGTTTCTATAAAGATGGCTCCTTCATCAGGACTGAGCCTGCAGGTCACATGACCATCCACCATGTTTCCAGCTCTGATGAAGGCCTCTACAAGTGCAACATCAGCAGTGTTGGAGAGTCTCCATCCAGCTGGGTCTCTGTCACAGGTGAGGAGGTTAAAGGTCATCATTCAACTCAGGACGCTTTCACACCTACAGTTCAATAGACTCTGTGATTCAGGGACATCATTTTTTATTTGGTTCTGTTTGCTTTCACACTACACTTTGTCATGTGCACCAAACCTGGTCTTTGAGATGATGATGATGTGTGGTCATTGTAGGTTATGAATCTGAAAGTTATCGTCACTTGAATCATTTATACATCTGTAAATTGTGCGCAAGGTGGAAATTGCAGGCTAGTTAATGCATTGATTTTTGGGTCACTTCCTGTGTGTGTCTGATTGCGTTCTCACATGAAGTGACCGAAATCTTGAGCACTTGGAAGAGACCAGAGACCTCCGTATTCAAGCGACCAGAGTTCTATTATTTGGTCGGCACCAGAGAATG
This sequence comes from Perca fluviatilis, assembly GCF_010015445.1. NCBI lineage: Eukaryota > Metazoa > Chordata > Actinopteri > Perciformes > Percidae > Perca > Perca fluviatilis. The sequence goes on from NC_053125.1 coordinate 34,332,966, forward strand.
AGCTTTCACACCACCCCAAACCAACACGGACCAAACTGCTCAGGTGAGAAAGTTATGGCTAGGGGGGTTAGAGGGTTAGGGTTTCTGACCAAAATGCTGCAGGGTTGGATTAACACGGTGTGAAAGCAGACCGTCTGATATTTGATACTTCTACCTATAACTAGACCACATGTGTCAAACTCAAGGCCTGCGGGCCAAATCCGGCCCCTCACAGATTATGATCCGGCCCACATAACAATTTACGTTCACAAAACATTTTGGCCCGCCTAGTTGATGTCACTTTTTCCGACATTTTTGGGTGCTTTTTTCTATGATGGCTAAGGAACTTTCTCTCTTTCTCTAAGACTTCATGTTGACCAAACTGTATGTGAGAAGACTATATGACACATGCAATAAGACAGTCAAAGATATTTGAATTTTTTAAATAAAAGCATGTCAATAAACTCTACATGTCTGGCCATTGGTGTGATTCTCATAGAGCTGTAATCAGGCCTTAAAAGTTTGGCCCGAAAAGGACTGAGCCCGACAGAATTCGGCCCGAGCCCGACAAGTACATTTTGATTGACAGCTTTTTAAAAGCCCAAACCTGTTTATCAGCAGTGATTAGAGTCGGAGAATAGTGCGGACACGCGCTTCACACCACGAGCGGGCCCACTCCCCTCTTGGCGGAAAAGAGACTGTGCCACACGCACACAGCTCTTTTGTCTTTCGTCAAGAATGAGTAATTTCTACATGTTTTAACATAATTTATTCATGACTACCGTAGGCTATAGGCCACTTGGAAGTTGGAACAAAGAAATAAAATAAGTCTTCCAGAGGCTAGCCTCTGTTTCACCTCCTCAGCATCCATTTAATCCAAAAGTATCACCTCACAGCTCACTTACCCCGCAACCCGGAGCGCAAGCCTGAGCCCGGCCCGAGCCTGTATTAGAAATTAAGGTCGAAGCCGACCGAGGTTCGGGCCCCGTTGGGTCCCCTCGGGTCCCGTTGGGTCCCGTCGGGTACCATCGGGTTCGGGCAGAGATCTTCAGCTCTAGATTCTCATTTTCCAGTGTGGCCCTTAGTGAAGTTGAGTTTGACACCCCTGGACTAGACCAAGGGAATTCACTCAATTACAAACATGATAAACAACATTAAACTTAAAAGTCTAAAGCTTCACATAAAAAAGGAGAAACAGTGCAAGAGCTGAACGTGTTATCTACTTACTTTTATTTCTATACTTTTAATTCTATTTTTTGTGTTCATTTTAGAGAAACCCACGACTACAAGTCCTCCTCCAACCTCCACCACCTCTGGATCCTCTCCTCCTCCCCTTGTGTTCTGGTCCGCTGTTTCAGTCGGTGTTCTGGTTCTCCTAGTTCTGCTGGTTCACCTGGTTCTCCTGGTGATACGATGCATCCGTAGGAAACCTAAAGGTTAGTCTCAATAAGACTCATATTGCACTGCAGTTCAAGTCAAAACGTCTCTTAGGATTCTCATGAATCACTTTTCTGTTGTTGACAAACCATCCTCACCACGAGGGCCCTTTAGCATGCTCCGGAGCTTTTGATCCAATCACATAATCTTCTTCATGTTTCCATCTTTACGGATGTCTCTTGAATGAATAAACTGATTGAAATTGATGTTAACTTTGGTTTATTTCAGCTGCTCAAGCTGAAGCTGGAGATGATGACGTCACATACAGTGATGTCACCATATCACGTAACCTGCAGCAGCCAATCAGACGGAGCAGAGGTAAAGATGTTTTTATTCATTTTCAGAAGAAAACCGTGTGTGTTCTTGGTTTAATGTCCTGAGAGGACATTTTGGAAAAAGAGCATTTTATAAAATAAGGATATTGTAAAAAACTAATTGAATGTTTTCAGTCCACAACAGTCACACTGTAAGGTCTATTTTAGTAGATGATAGGTGATGGGTGTGTTGTGCTTGTCATGAGAGGCCGGGTGTTTTGTACCCTGTGGTTCAACAGCTCTAACAGCTCTAACAGTTCTAACAGTTCTAACAGTTCTGTGGTCGTCCAGTTTCCTGTTTCTCATAGCAACCCTTCAGCTGAGTCTGGGTCTGTTCACGCTTCACTGCAGGACACAGGACTAAACTAAGATTATATATATAAATTATAAATTGGCAGATTTAAATATCTCTGTATGTTATGATCACTTACAATAGATATAAAGTAATGGAATATGTTTATGTAAACAGTAAAATGCCGTTGTTAAGGGAACACACGACTTATTGGGACTTTGTCTTATTCACCGTAACCCCCAGAGTTAGATAAGTCCATACATACCCTTCTCATCTCCGTGCCTGTTGTAACTCTGTCTTACACGCCCACGACTAGCCTAGCTTAGCACAGATCCTGGAGGTAACTGGCTCCAACTAGTCTAGCTTAGCACAGATCCTGGAGGTAACCGGCTCCATCTAGCCTACTGCTCCCAATAAGTGACAAAATAACGCCAACATGTTCCTATTTACATGTTGTGTGATTCTGCTCCTCACCACGGGGCTTCTCAGGTGCTGCGAGCCAATCACTCCGCCCAAGTAGCAGAAGTAGCAGTGCTTTGCCTTCTGAGAATATAGTTCCCTGTATGTATACAACTAGAAGATGGCTGTGTCTCATGTGACCTTGTTAGTTGTACACACTGTAACTATACAAATCATAACATGAGAAGGGTGTGTAGGGACTTATCTCTGGGGGATACGGGGAATAAGACAAAGTCCCAATAAGTCGGCGTGTTCCTTTAAGGAAACCTCAGGAGCAGCACGACTCATATTCACATATGTGAAGAAGGTTCTGGAGACTTTGATGACTTACACAGAAGCATTTAATCAACTCTGGATCCAGGAGAATCAGGAAAACAGTCCAGTTAAACCACGTTAAAGTGTAATGCCTCCCAACTCTGAGGGTCTGGGAGTCTTTAAGGTCTCGTTCTGACCTTTACAATCTGATCTGAGTGATCTGATCACTAGTAGACAGCTCTAGGTGTGTGTGTTCCCACCTGGCAGCAGAATCTTTCTCCAAATGCTTCCTGATTGACCGCTTATGGTCTGACCTCACTTCCTCGCTCTATATGCAAATAAACATGCACATCATTTCCGTTTAAGTACACATAGACATCAAAAAGGGCTTGAGCAGCTTCCTTTTATCTTCCTACAGAGAAAGTGCCTTTTTTACATAAATGAATATAGCCATTTATATTCCTGTTTGCATACAGCTTTCCTCTCAAAATATATTTAGTGAATAAATAATTTAAATTTCAGGTCGGGAGATTTCCGAGTTCCAATGCCGGCTGGCCTCCCTCCCTTTCCCTCTCTCTCTCTCTCTCTCTCTTTCCCTCTTCTCCCTCTGTCTCTCTCTCCCTCTCCCCCTTTCTCTTTCCCTCTCCCTCCCTTTAACTCTCTCTCTTTCCCTCTGTCTCTCTCTCTAATAATATTTTTGATCAATACATTAATGTCTTTAGGTAATTCAGTATTCTGGCTGTGTGAAGCTGAAGGTTATCTTGCTTGTGAAATAAAAATGTTTATTAATGTCAGTTGTTAGTTTCTTAATCATCAACTAAATCATTCATTAGAAACTTGCTGTGAATTGAAAACAGTGCTGCCTACAGTCTGTCTGTGTTTTTCACAGACAGACTGTAGTGTGCCAACACATGTACGTATGCTGGAGTCGTGTTATGTTACTGCTGATGAAGACCCGACATTTCCTGATTTTGCCATTTCATAATAAAAGCATTTCAATAAGAAAATAATAAGCTTTTATTGTGAAGAATTTATAGGAAATGAAACCATTTCACAGCTGCTGGTTTGAGTTGCCAGCTTTCTCCGTAGCAAAAACAAGGCTGTGCAACTCTGGCAATAGAAGACTAATAAATGACTAAAGGAGATGACGTAAAAGCAGGAATATCTGGAGTAATATCCTTCATATTGATGAATTCTGGGACATTTTACTAAAAATAACGTTACTGTATACAGGTGGCTGCTTTTTCCAATGAACAGCGCTGCAGAGAGCTCCCAAGAGCAGCAGCACAGTAACACAAAAGTATCAACAACAGTATGATGTTAACATCCTAAACACACGATTTAGTGGTTTCTGGCATGAGAAATACGTTGGGTAGTTCTGCTCACAGTTGAGTAGGCGGCCCTAATGTGGGACAAAACACAGTTTTCTTTCTCATTGCGTAAAATACAGACACTTGGTCAGGTGCCTGTGGCGTTGTTATTGATGCTAAAAGTCTCCTTTAGCGTCATATCTAAACGCGCTGGTCGGGACTATTGGCATCAGTTTTGACGCAGTTAGGTTAAGGAAAAAACGCAGGACAAGAACAGGACAGTTGAGTTTAGGAAAAGAAGAATGGGACAGTTGGGTTTAGGAAACCTGTCTCACGTCCTATGTTGTTTGACCCATCCAACCTCCCTACACGGAATTTCGGCCTTCCATACTACTCGCTACCGTAGTCGCTCTTAATACTACGACATCTTCAAGCCCCGTGTAGCTGCTTCTCTGCCCGGTGCTGTACTTAGAGCTGTCCTCTTGTGATCTGATCACTCAGGTCTGATCTTAAAGCCAGTTGGTAATGGGGTGCAAGAGGCATAAATCTCTCGCTCAAGCTGTCAAGTTTGTGTTAGGCAAATATATTGATGGCGCCATAACAAAGATGCTCAACTAAATCTAGTTCAGTCTCTCTGGGAAATTGAAAAACACATTTTAACATTATTTCAAGTGTTAATAACCAAGTGTTGTTTGTGCGACACCCTGACATGTTGACATTGTGACTTATTGTTCCACCTGCGGTCAACATGTCTCTAAAAAAGAACGGCTCTGTGAGCGTGAAGTCCATTTCACATGAACTGGGTTTCCACTTAAGCCCTAACATCAGCAACAGATGAAAAGAAAACTGTGAAATTTTAAGTTTTACTTCTCCTTATGTAGACTTTGACACTTGTGTCTTAAAGCTATATCCTGAAATTTGCTGCTAAAATGTATCAACTATTAAGTCCTTTTCTAGTACTAAAGGAAAATAGTATTATTGATTGTAGTAAAAGTTAAATAATCAATATAATTTCTTTTCCAGAGAGTGATCCTGCTGCAATCTACTCCGGAGTGAGAACAGAAGACGTCTGTTATGGACAAATAGTGATCAAAGACAAGAAATCTAACAGGAAGAGAGGTACGGCTGCTCTTCTTAACATTGCGAGCATTATAACGTGTGTTACTAAGTGACCACGTTTGTCTCTGAAGTAAAGGCTGGACTACAATAGAGCTGTTTGGAGCAGTTTGTGAACAGTGTTTTCTGTTGGAGATGGTAAGTCCCTTTGGGGGGGACTTTCAGCTTTTTCACTTTGTAATCCTATAACGTAATCCTAACACAATAAAGGAAAGGGAAAAAGCCAAAAGGCACAATATGAGCTCTAGTAAAGTATTACTGATTGTAGTAGGAGTTTGAATAATCAGTATACTTTTTGCATAAATAGTAAATATACTGTACAGTCCTGATATTAATAATGATATTTCTTTTCCAGAGAGTGATACTGCTGCAATCTACTCCGGAGTGAGAACAACAGACGTCTGTTACGGACAAATAGCGAAGAAAACAAACAGGAAGAGAGGTACGGCTGGTCTCCTATGTCTCCATCACTAGAAACATAACACATGTGTATATGTTCATGCTGATGAAGGAACATGTCACCCAAAGTAACAGTGACTACGTTTACATGCACAAAGTATTCAGTTTTACAAAAAAGAATCAATATTCTGAATAAACTGTTGACAAAGGAATGAAAATTAATATTCCACTAATATTCCTGTTTACATGCAGCTGTTAAAAAACAGGATATTTTAACAAAGTGTTCCAGCGGTAGAGGACATTTTGGAGCGTGTGAACTCAGCGTCCCTCTTTCATTCCTTCAACCAGCTTCTAGATTCACAGCAGGTCTAAAAACCTGCAGACATAAAGGCCATAATAAATCTAATAATAATTCTACATTAACAATAATCTTACAGCAGTATAAATATTATTATATCCAGAGAGAGATCCAGCTGCAGTCTCCTCAGCAGTGAGAGGAGCTGAAGATGTCAGTTATGGACAAATAGTTATCAAATCAAACAGGACCAGAGGTACAGCTGCTCTTTATTTCTCAACGTTGATCTGAGCCGGTTTCCTGTCTTTATGCTAAGCTAAGCTAACCACTTCCAGCTCTGTACTGAACATACAGAAAATACGGCTGATAGTCATCCCCTCTCACTCTCAGGAAGAAAGACAATGAGAGGATTTGCTACAATATGTGGGAATATAATGAACTATTCCTATTAATAGATACAAAAGGACAAAAACACTGACTAAGTCAGTGACAGGTATGTCACGATGCCAGAAATCTAGTAGTTGGTGCCGGTACCACCAAGAGCCTGGCATCACCACACAGCCAGCGTACGTTAACGTCTTCCCTGAGTTCACCTGGAACTCCCAGACAGCCAACATGGTTATGTCTGTTCTCATGACATCCATATTTACACACCAATGTTTCAACATCGGGAGCAAGTCAGGGTTCAGTGCAGGGCTGGACTGGCCATCTGGCATACCGGGCATTTTCCCGGTGGTCAGACGCACTTTTGGGCCGGATCGCCGATATACATAGGCCTTTTTTTATTTTTTGGCCGGGCCGGCCCATAAAGAACTCACAGCGGCCCATTGGTTAATTTTCTTTACTGGCACTGGCCTGACCCAATGAAATCCAGGAACCCCCTTCCCCACTCTGGGCCGCAAATTTACGAATCCCACTATGGCCACTCCTCCTGGCCCTGAGACACGAGCTGTAATAGTTATGCTGGAAGTTTAGCATCCATGTTAAAATGGACAAACGACCACTAAAGTGCAGAGAAATTACAGGAGAAAATGATTAAGAATCTACAGGCGGATTCCTCAAAATGTGCCAAAATTTCTGACATGTTTGGGTCTGTAGTAGCTGAAGAGTCTGTGTGATCTATAAAATCAGTGTTGATACAAGCAACAGTGTTCCTTGAATGGCTTAATTAGCTTCTCTTGTATTGGTGCTCTTTTCCAGGGCATATACTACTCTCAGCTTTATTGTAGCTTTTGGGAAGGGTTAGAGTTATTGTTATAGTATTTAACAGACACAGACAAATATGAATCTTACAATAGTTAAAATTAACAGTAAACTGTTTTTAAAGTTGCTAAGCCAATATTAAGCAAAATAGTAATAATGGCAATACAATATCAAATATCAATAATACAAAATAATAAAAATACCATAAGTATACAAATCATAACTCTAAGAATGAATTAATTATTTAAGTGTAAGATCAACAGATAAATCTTGACACCCCTCTTGAAGGATCCAAAACTATCACATGAACGCTGAACACTAGGAAACTCATATCATAGAATGCACGCATATTTTAAGAGGACTGTCTGCAGAGAATGTGTCTGACCAATCACAGTGGGTGTGGGCCGCCTGGTCCAAAAATGCCAGGACCGATTTTTTGTCCCAGTCCAGCCCTGCTTCAGTGTCTTGCCCAAGGGCACTTCTAAGCACCGACCTTCCGTTTGGTAGACGACCGCTTTACCACCTGAGCCAAAGCTGCCTTGAATAACATAAAGCACCAATATTCCTGTTACCATATACCATATATGTTACCAATAAAAGCAGAAAGTTTGTTGATCTTCCTCATTTTACGTTAATTCTGTACAGTTCTAAGTATTTTAACTTCCTTCTGCTTTTTACTTCTTTTTTACATGTCTGAGAAAAATATTGTACATTTTACTTTTACTATTCTATGTTTTACCTTTGAGATCAAACAGCACTAATGTGTTTTGAAATGTATGCATAATATTTCCTGGACTTGTTCATGGACTGGACTATGACATTTAACCTGTGATGGTCTTTGGGCTTAAACAAACTACCGCGCTTATCTAGACGTATGAAGCAAGCAAAAAAAGTCACTGTTGAACGCTGTTTGTCTGCTGATGGAGTTTGTCTCCAACAGTTTCTCATATTTGAACTGTTTGTGTTCAGAGTCTCCAGCAGAGCCAGAGGTCCTCTACTCCTCACTGAGGAAGACCTGAACCCCATCACACCAGTCCAACCAGTGGAGTCCAGCCGGCCAATCACTGGTCCCCAGAGACCATCACATCTACATCTGTATTGCCCTGGCGTATTTGTCGGAGATTTTAAACCTTTGCAAGCACAACAGGTCGGTCCGGTCATCCAATCAAATGGCTTTAGTAGTCCCAAGGTCGACGTACAAACTGTGGGGGGATGTCACTCTTTTGCTGTTGCTGCCCCGAGACTTTGGAACAAGTTACCACCTGACATTCACACCATTACAGACGTCGCTCTTTTGAAATCCAAAATTAAAACTTCTTTATTTAGAATGGCTTTTACATTGTTGTTGTTTTTTTTACAGTAGCGTTGCAGCATTTTCCCTTTCTTTCTCCTGTTTTTATGTAACAGTTTCAGATGCTACTGTTTTCTTTCTTATTATTCTATATTTTACTCTTTTTATTGTATGGTATGTTCTTTTATTCTTGGTCCTTCAAGCAAAACCTGTTGGTTGCTGTGAAGCACTTTATGAATAAATGTTGATTGATGTTAAGGTTAAATGAGATTAATGCAGTTACAAAAAGCATGTTTACATTCTTTAGATGTGTTTCATTAAAAGCTTCTTATTAAAGTCATAGATTTGTTCCTCTGTAATTGTTTCATTACGTTGCACAACAACCAACAAATATCTACTGAACAGAGTCTAATGATAATAACTATTTACTGATGTTAATAGATTGTATTTATGAGCTTGTTTCTGTGCAGGATCAATAAACTCTGGTGTTTCCTCATGTGGTTCTGTGGGTTTCACATCTCTGACAGATGGAACATTTGTTCTGGTTGTGGCTAACCGATCAACACTTCTCTTCAGCAGATAACTGAGACCAGACACACCGCAGACTATAAACAGCTGCAACATCAGCCAGCGGTTGGAAACTTTACACCAATCACAAACAGCTACAGAGCAGAGCGTCTGAGGTTTGATTCTGTAGTCGGTGAACATTCAGTCAATTTTCTTAAGTTTAAAAGTCACAGAAACCATCAGGTTCTGTTTTTCAGCTCAGGATTACAGTCTGATGACCTTTAATGGGTAGATATACAGGATGCTGTTCTTCCACACCAGACATATTCAAAGTTACATTCAGACTGCTTTTAATGTTTTTAAATTTTTGCAACTTATGCAGCATTCTATTATTCTCAACGAACCGACTCGGATCTCGGATATGACGTCACTTCCACACTTTCAGCATTCTGGTATGTTTTGCGCGTCCAAAAATATGGACGCCACCCAGAAAGATGTTGTTTGTGGAAGCACTGCCCGTGTACCAGGCCAATCCTACAAGCTTCTAGCACTTACAGTTCATTTTTTGATTATGATTGTGACTATTACCCCATCTTATCAAAACGCAGCCATTTGAACATTTTAAAATTTTCACTTTATTTCATGTTTTAGTTTATCTTCTGTTAGCAACGCTAGCCACGTTTAGCAACACCCGTTTGAAACAAGTCATTCAATATTGCACTCACAACAAGACCGATTCCCATACCCACAGGCAATGATATGGACGCAGTAAGGTACTGCAGTTATACGATTGAAATCGACATTTTAACAACCAAAGCGGTCCAAAAACAATGAAAACAATTCATACTTCAACGTCTGTCTTTCTTGTCAAAACTCTGACTCGGATGAATAATCCAGTGCAGCATTAGTTCTGCTGTAGTACCTGATCGCTAAGAATGCTGGGATACCGGTTGGACGTCAAACACGGTGAAAAGTAAAGCCGCCGCCTTCTGCTACGTGCTAATCTGTCTCACATCTTTATAGGAAGACATCACACAAAGATAATAAGTGTGCTGGTTAAATAAAATAAATATACTTATGTAATGTAATATTATAATGAATAGAAACATGATGGAAGGTGATCACTTACTTACAGAATAATGTGCCTAAAACTAAACAAATTTTATATGCTAATTGTTTTATTTATGTATGGTATTTTATTGTGTAACCTCTCAGTTGAAGGTTAATAGGAAGTTACAGTAAACATAGGTGTGTTTGGTTTGGTCTGTGTTGTGGTTGACTAAAGTGAGACGTTCAGTGCCGTCTGGGTTCCAGTATTGGAAGTCTCTATTTTACAGCCAACCCTGAGTCTAGACAATATAAGAAACCCTCGGTTACATTTATATTGTATTCAGTGCACATTGTTTTCTTTTTCCACTGACTGGAGTGTCACTTGTAAACATCAGGTTCCTCCCATTACACCAGGGCTCCATCTTGTGGCGTCTTGTGAAAAGGACAGGTTTTATATTGGCAGTGTCTCTGTGTTAGTTCCAAGGTTACAAGTTCATGAAAGGACACCTGAGCTCCTGGCTTCACTACGTTCTTTTTCTCAGTTAAACTTATACTGTAGCTGTGAGTAAATCGTTGTATGAATGCAGATATTAAAGGTTGTTTCAGAGCAAAGTCAAGTAATAGTTGTGAATGTTAATGTTTAAACACTTAAACAGTGGGCATGGATTACTGAACAGGTCTACTGGGGAAAGGCCCAGGGGCCCAAAATGTCAGGGGCCTCCTGGGCCTTCACCTGCAAAATGTCACTCAACAAGGTGCCGACCAACCAAGATATAAAAGAGAGTTCTAATAAACAGTATATTCACACAGCTTCCACTACTGTTGATGCTCGGAGCAGCCATGTTGAATTGTGATGTCGGAGTTGATGAGGTTCTTCTCTTGGTATGGATCAACAGCAGTTGCCAGTAAAAGCCTCCTCCTTTCTCTTTATATACGACTATGTCACATGTCAGCTACAATGAAACAGGGTGCTGGATATGAGAGAAGTGAAGTTATGATCACATTGGAACAAAGCACAGAGAGAAAAGATGCTCATCATTTTAATATATTTGATCTGAAGAGATTGAAAACTTGACATTTAAAGAGACATGACCAACAACAACACGACTTACAGCAGAATCTGAACAACTATCTGCTACTAAAGTCCAGTTCAGAGCAACGTTTGCAACGAGAAAATAACCTTTACTTCTGAAGTGGCCCGTTTCAGCTCGACTAAAACAAGCTGATGGTGTCGCTGCGACTCAGCTGGTTACGTTTTCAGAGGCTGGTTTTGTAACAGTCAAATCAGCTGCAAACTATAGAAATGAAATGATCAAACTGTCAGCGGAATTTTAGACAGGAGCTCAACGAGGATACACCATCTCATCTCATTGGTGTAAACTAACAGGTTTCAAAACGCTGCAGACTGAAGCATTACAAGAAGCTGCAAGTTAAAAATAGTTTGATCACAAATCTTTGGACTGAACTGGTCTTAGGTTAACATCCTCCATCTACAGGTCAAACTAAAACATGTGGAGATCCACAGGGAAGCTTTCTGAGGCTGCCACTCTTTCTGATTCATGAGGACTTGAAACATTTGAGCTTCTTTTCAGATCAGTTCAGAAGTGATGCTCCGTGGTGACAGCAGTGATGACATCATAGTCTTCATCCAATCCCTCCTCAGCCTGTCTGGGTGGGGTCATCACCACAGAGATGGGCAGGTCATTTCCTACAGTTAGAACAGGTTTGAAAGAAAATGTAGATAATTGATCAGATGTTAACTATCAACACCAGAGTGGTGGTGTGAGATTGATTGATTAATCGATCGTAAGGTCAGTGAAAGATTCAGAGTGTTACCTGTGGCCCTGTGTCGATATAAAGACACCATGATGAAAGTGGAGATGCAGTACGGACAGAACACCACCAGGTGGATGACCAGTCTGATCACAAGGTGGAGGGGGTCTGAGGCTGGGGGTGGAGCTGAGGTTGTTTCAGGGGCCGGTGGCGAACTCGTAGGAGGGCTTGTGGTCTTTGGTTTCTCTGTAGAGAGAATCAGCTGTCAGGTGAATATCTGGATGAATGAACTCCTGAAATCAAAGGTAAGCTCCTCACCTGTGACAGAGACCCAGCTGGGTGGAGACTCTCCAACACTGCTGATGAGACACTTGTAGAGGCCTTCATCAGACCTGGAAACATGGTGGATGGTCATGTGACCTGCAGGCTCAGTCCTGATGAAGGAACCATCTTTATAGAAACCAGCTGGGAGGTTGGAGGACGTCTTTGTTTTACAGGTCAGAGTGAGGTCTTCTCCCTCCATCACAGGGAGGACAGGACTCTGCAGGATCACTGGTCCACCTCAACACAGAGACAAACTACAGCATGTCATCCATTCACACACAGCTTCATCAATACTGACTCCACAGTCTGATCTTACCAGTGACAGTGATGGTGATGCTGTTACTGGTTGCTCCCTCTCTGGACTCACACCAGTAAACTCCACTGTCCAAAGGGACCATGTAGCTGATGTTACAGGAAGAACCAGCAGGATTTCCCCAGCCATCTCCACACTGAGTCCTGGTTTCTTTGGTTGTGTTCCTCCTCAGAGTCCATCCAGCAGAGCTGTTGTCCTCCTCACAGCTCAGAGAGACAGACTGTCCTTCAAACATCTGAGAGCTGCTGGGACTCACAGTCAGAGAGGCTGGAGGGAGAAGAATGTGTTGTGGTTTTTCACCAGTTTAAAGAGAAATGGGCTGCTGAGATTTAGAACAAACCAAAACTTAGAACTTCTAGTTTGATGAAAAATTTGTTTGGTATTGAGAAATTTGTAAAATATAATCTGTCCAAGGTGAACAGATGTGTGTGTACTCAGTTCAGGTCTGGAATACTCCCTCTCCATATTGAAACAGGACATTGGTCGGGCACCAGTGAGGAAGACAGACTGTTATTTATATGATCTCAATGAAATCGAAAATGTAGTTCATTTTGCTTTGTATTGTCCATATTATCATGATTTAAGATTGCAATTATTTAACAAAGTTAAAGTAAAAGAGATGAGGCAGGATATACACTACCGGTCAAAAGTTTTAGAACACCCCAATTTTTCCAGGTTTTTATTGAAATTCATGCAGTTCAATGTCTTATTGTACTCTGAAATTAAAGAATAGAACAAATGAACAATTTAAGTTAAAACATAAATCATGGAATCAATTCATAAACCAAAATGTATTCTAATTATTTTACTCATCAAAGTAGCCCCCTTTGGCAGATATAACAGCTGAACACACTCGTGGCATTCTTTCTACAATGGAAATCAGATATTCTTCAGAAAGTTCTTCCCAACTCTGTTGCAGAAGTTCCCATAAATGTGTGGCACTCGTAGGTTGCTTTGATTTCACTTTTCATCCCAAACCAGCTCAGTGGGGTTTAAGTCTGGTGACTGTGCTGGCCACTCCATGTTTTTAAGCTTACCATCTTGTTCTTTTTGGCTAAGGTAGTTCTGGCATAGCTTGGACTTATGTTTTGGGTCATTATCTTGCTGTAGGATGAACCCCTGACCAGCTGGACCCGTACCAGAGGGTACTGCATGGCACTGCAAAATGCTGTGGTAGCCGTTTTGGTTAAGGGTGCCTTTCACTCTGTACAACCGACCCTGGATCCAGCAAAACAGCCCCAGACCATCACGCTTCCTCCTCCATGTTTGACAGTTGATTTCAGACACTGAGGAACCATCCTTTTGCCTAAACGACGGCATACAAAAAATCCTGCGTGATGAACCGAAGATTTCAATCAGATTCATCAGTCCATAACACCTTCTTCCAGTCTTCAGTAGTCCATTGGCAGTGTTTATTGGCCCAGGCAAGCCTCTTTTTCTTATTCTGACGTCTTAGCAATGGCTTTCTTGCTGCAACTCGACCTATCAAACCTGCAGCTCAAAGTTTTCTCTTTACAGTTGAAACTGAGACTTGCTTATTACGACCACTATTAAGCTGTGCTTGAAGCTATTGTACTGTGAGCCGCCTATCACGCAAGCTGTTGACTCTCAGAAACTTGTCTTCTGATTCTGTTGTGGCTTTGGGTCTGCCAGACCTCTTCCTGTCAGAGTTTCCCCCAGTTTCTAAGTGCCTTTTGATGGTGAAGAATACTGTACTCACTGACACCTTGACTTTCTTCACAATTTCTCTGTAGGAAAGACCAACATTCTTAAGTGTTATGATGGTCTGTCTCTCTTCCATTGTTATTTGCCTTTTCCCACCATTTTTATAGCAACACACTACTTTCTGCAGTACAATACTGTTCAAATAATGCTCACGAGGGTACGGTACCACAGTGTGTTCCAACAATACTTTTATACAAACAGAGGGGGTTGTAAGTAATTAAAACAAGTGTGAACACCTGTGGGAATTGGTTGCACCAACTTTCAAAGGTTGATACACCTCCATTGCTGCAGAACAGCTTTACGTTGTTTACCCATTTGTTGTTCCCTGAAAAAGGCCTTTGTGTAAAATACTGAAATGTACATTATTTTTCAGTTTTGGGTAACCTTACTTTTCTTTTTTAACCTCAGACAGTTCACCACTTACCTTTGTACCATTTCAAGCTATTCATTGGACTTCAACTCCTAAAACTTAAAAAAAACTTTTGACTGGTAGTGTACATCTGTAAAAACTTTTTAGAACAAGGGTGGGCTAAAAGGAATGTATGAAATGTCTAGTTGACAATGAATGGGGTTACACTATTGTGTTGTAGCTGCTGTAATATGTTTTCTTCATTCTTTATTTTGTGCAGAGTAGAGTATGTTGTGTGGCCATTGGACCGGAAGCTGTGAATGAAATGACTTTTATATCGGGGTCATGTCATTCCGTGTGAGTGAGCCACACGTGGCATGACACGTTAATAAAAATATATATATATATATCATATCAAAGCTACTGTGACAAACTGTGACTGGGCCTCTGATACTTCACAAGAATTATCTGGGAAACTCAAGGAATCAGCTGATTTCTTTACACATGCAATAATTTATCTAAGCTGGGAAACCTTCCTTCATGTTTGCTCCCAGGACGCTCCAATATCTTAACCTCATTGTTTGTGATGTTTTTCATCTTTACCTTTCTCGTATTCTACTTTTTCTCAGAACAAGTATCTCTACATTGAAGCCACTCAGAGTTTCAAAGGGATGTGGTTAACCATATCTGTTATTCTGGGGGAGTTTCTGTGTGTGAAGGAGTGGGTACGAGCCAGCGGATGTAGATGTAGATGAGATGTATCGTTCATATGTAGGTTTGATGAAAACCAAACTTTTAACACACACTTTGACAACTTGTTCTATGCATGCTTTGATAAATGAGGCATCTGGCTTCTAAATAATAAACTACTGAAAGATCTCAACTTGAACACTCACAATTGCCCTCTACACATTCTAAAATTACTCTAAACAAGAAAACAGTGTACTGACCTTGGTTTGTTGGGCAGCTCAGCAGTGAGGTCAGAACTGAAGAGATAAGACACTTTGGTTAGTTGGAGTTTGGTTTGGTTCAAAATTTAAATAATAAATGAAAAGAACACAATTTAAAACAGGCTTTAAATCATTTACACAATCTTTCAAAATGACATTATCATAATTGTAAACTGTAAAAACCAGACTATAGATATATCAGTTTTCCTTTCATCTTGTATTTTTTTCTAGGTATAGACTGATTATTGAGACATTTTTTTGGCAGTTTGCAGATGATCTGTATCAGGGTTTTATTTGCCTGATAACCGATAAAGTTAATGAATTAAAAAAGTGTTCTACTTTTTCTCCGCTACAGCTCTGTCTGTCCCTCTGCTTCGGATTCCTCTGAGGACAAAAGACATACTGGCACATCAAAATGATGTTTGACAATCCAATCCTATCCATTTTATTTATATAGCACATTTAAAAAACAAAGGTTTACAAAGTGCTGAACAACATAGAAACACATAAAACACATAGAATACATAAAACATAAGACCATACAGTTCTCATACTGGGTTAAAAGCCAGGGAATACAAGTGAGTTTTAAAGTGATGGTTCGGAGTAATTTCACCCTAGGGTCCTTTGCACCATAACCTCGAGCCAAACACCCCCCGAGAAGCTTTTTTCAGCTGGGTCTAACATTGGGCGAGTTAGCGTAGCAGCGTTATCAGCTGAATAGCTTAGCGCAGGGGCTAATGGACCCACGTTTGTATCTCGTAAATGACCCCACTAATAATGCCCGAAATGATACCAAACTTCTACACTGGTATATATAGGTTATGCACTCATAAAACGATGGATTGGAAAGTTTGTAAGTACACCAGAAGTTTATAAACACTTGCCTGCTCTCTTCTGCTCTCTGTTGCTGCAGCTCCTGCTGCTGCTACCTGCAGTTAGACAAGTGCTTAGGGATCATCTACAAATTACTACACCGAAAAGAGATACAACAAAAATATTTATTAATTTAATGATTAAATAAGGAAATGTCTCCAAACTTACCTCAGTTATTACTTGTCTCCTGCTAGTTATACTACAGCACTTATTTAAAAAAAAAAAGTTAAATTAAAAAATATTTTTGTTGCATCTCTTTTCGGGGTAGTAATTTGTAGAAAGCCCTAAGCACTCGTCTTACTGCCGGCAGCAACAACAACAGCAGAGAGCAGAGGCCAGCAGGAAAGTGTTCATAAACTTCTGGTGTACCCCACCGCCTTCTAATACATGAAATATTTGTTACTACTATAGGACGTTGTATGGTATCATTTCCGGCATTATTAGTGGGGTCATTTACCAGATACAAACGTGGCGATCCCTCGCGCTCAGCTCTATTCAGCTGATAACGCATTCTCACTATCCTCGCCAAATTTTAAAGAGGTGTTTTGTCGAGGTCATGGTGCAAAGGACCATAGGGTGAAATTACTCTGAACCATCACTTTAAGACGGGATTTAAAAGAGTCGAGTGTCGGGGCCAATTTGACCTGTGGAGGTAGCTCATTCCACAGTTTAGGCGCTGCAGCTGAAAAAGCGCGGTCACCCCTGGTTTTTAACCTGGTTTTTGGAGCAGCCAGCCAAACACTCTTACTCAAAAATCATTGGGCCTCATTCACCATCCGTTCTTACGAAGAAATGTTTTCTTAAACCCCACTTACGCACTTTTTTTTAGAAGATTCTGACATTCACTAATGTTTTCTTAACTTGGATTTGTTCTTAGCTAAGAACAAAATCTACGAACACTGAAGAGCACTCTTACGCACATTTGAGTGATGACAGTTTGCTCCAAATAATTGGTTACTGCATTTTATTTAATTCTACAGTCGTTTAGAATGTTAGTATTGTACTGTAATGTGTTTCTGATCATTTGTTGAAAAAAAAGTAGTAGTAGTATGCAAAGAAACACGAACACTGCAATTTACATCAGCAATTAAACTGATTAAATCCAGCGTTATTTGGTGATTGATCGCGCTATTTATAGAGCCAAAAGACAGTGGTGGAATGTAACTTAAGAACAAATACTTTGTTACTGTACTTAAGTACATTTTTCACATATCTGTACTTTACTTAAGTAGAATCAATAGTGCAAACTTTTGACTTTTACTTCGTTATATTTTGCAGCATTTATCTATACTTCCTACTCCACTACATTTCTACAACGTTGCGTTACATTTTCTGATCAGTTTCCCCACCTGCCGAAACGTCTTCCTGACCATCACACGTTTGTATCACCAGTGAAGTTTGGTTGCCATAGATACAGTATATATGGGGCACCGCTGATTCTTCATCGGCTTCCAAGACGGCTCCGGTGCTCCAGAGCCCGGGAGCAGCACCTCTGACCCTCGGTAATACAGCCTCCGGTAAAAGTGAAAATGATAATGTTTGTTTTTTATTATTCCTGTTTTTAAATCATAGTTGCCATCTATCTCTCTCCACAGCGTTGTTCACTTCTTCGCGTTCATATCTTATTTAAATATTTGGCTGGACCTCTTCAAATCGCCTCCCCATGTCCGCTGCTTCACACACTTTATTTGCTTACTTGCATGGTTAAAGAAAATAAAATACATCCATGAATAAAACCAACCGCATTCTGATTCTAACAACACACTACTACTTTTACTAAAGTAAATATGTCTCTGGTTATTTGTACTTTTACTTGTTTATTTATTTGTACTGAGATTCAGTACTTCCTCCACCAATGGAATGTACAAGTCATCTGCAACTCTGACAATCATCTCTTGAAGGCAGTCTCCCGCTTCCCAGGAGGTGCACAGGAAGTGTCATGTCCTTATATGGGAATTTGCGGGGTGTTTTCTTATGCTAATTAGGAACGACTGGCACGCGCTTTGAAATACGAAGACGTGGGATTCATCGATCCTAAGAACACAAGTGCGAACAATTCTTTTGTTTAAGGACACGTCATGAATCCGACGTAGACTTTTCGAACATATTTAAGAGAAAGCTTAGGATGATATTGGTGAAAGAGGCCCAATATTACAAAATTGAATTTAGTCTGAACACAAGATGGAGTCTGAGGTTGTTTCAGGGGCCAGTAGCGAACTTGGAGGTGGGCCTGTGTTCTTTGGTTTCTCTGTAGAGAGAATCAGCTGTCAGGTGAATATCTGGATGAATGAACTCCTGAAATCAAAGGTAACCTCCTCTCCTGTGACAGAGACCCAGCTGGGTGGAGACTCTCCAACACTGCTGATGTTGCACTTGTAGAGGCCTTCATCAGACCTGGAAACATGGTGGATGGTCATGTGACCTGCAGGCTCAGTCCTGATGAAGGAGCCATCTTTATAGAAACCAGCTGGGAGGTTGGAGGACGTCTTTGTTTTACAGGTCAGAGTGAGGTCTTCTCCCTCCATCACAGGGAGGACAGGACTCTGCAGGATCACTGGTCCATCTCAACACAGAGACAAACTACAGCATGTCATCCATTCACACACAGCTTCATCAATACTGACTCCACAGTCTGATCTTACCAGGGACAGTGATGGTGATGCTGTTACTGGTTGCTCCCTCTCTGGACTCACACCAGTAAACTCCACTGTGTCGTGTAAGCATAAAGCTGATATTACAGGAAGAACCAGCAGGTCTTCCCCAGTCATCTCCACACTGAGTCACAGTTTTATCACTTGTGTTCCTCCTCAGAGTCCATCCAGCAGAGCTGTCGTCCTCCTCACAGCTCAGAGAGACAGACTCACCTCTAAACAGCTGAGAGCTGCTGGGACTCACAGTCAGAGAGGCTGGAGGGAGGAGGGTTTGGTGGTTAAAAAACTAATTGATGATCTTTTACATTTTCACATAATGTTTTCATCTTTCTTGTTTTCTACCTTAATATAAAACAAGTATCTCTACACTTAACCTACTCAGACTTTCAACCAGTTCGGATGTGGTTAACCATCTTTGTATTCTGGGGGAGTTTCTGTGCACAGTGCACCATCTTTTTTGTTAAAGACGCCCCAGCACCAGTTTTTTCAACTCATGCTGCTCCTGAATAACGCAAGGGCAAACTGCCCCACGCCACTTAAACACGCCTAGGGTGTAACTGTTCTATCTTGAAAAAATAACTTTACTGACCTTGGTTTGTTGTGCAGCTCAGCAGTGAGATCAGAACTGAAGAGAAATAAACCTTGGGTTAGTTTGACTTGGTGATACAAGACATTCAAAGTTTAAATAATAAATGAAAAGAGCACTAAAAACTGGCAGCAAAAGTATTTACACAACCTTTCAAAATTACTTGCATAAACTCATTTTATTGATACGTTCAGGAGCATTATTAAGACAATTGCTGTAAAAAAAACATAATTTTTTATCTTGTATTTCTTTCAACAGTTTTTAAAAACTCACCCAGTTTACTTACAGAGCAGCCACAGTAGAGATGTTTCCTCCATCCTGACACTTTGACACCTGACTTATTGAAATGTGTCATAAAGTAACCCCCGACCCCCCCCCCCCTTCCTCTGTGACTGTGGCCCAGCGTTGTGGTTTCCTCTCCACACAGTTTGAGAAAAAGTTTTTTATTTTCGTTGCAATAAAGCAGATAAAATTATTTTTAAATTAAGTTTTAAAACAAGGCACTAAAGCACAACATGAAGTGAAGATAGACGAAAAACTAAATGTTGAGAGGGAAAATAAGCAACGACCCACACCTGAATGTAAAAGAACATGAATACGATTCAACACGTGTGTGTGCGTGTGTGGTCATTGTTTTAATTCCTGAGGTGAACGTTACCTTTTCACATACAAGATACACAATGTTGATGATGATTTTCAAGCTGTATCTTCCTGTAGATGGCCGCGGTTTAGTTGAGAGGAAGTGAACAGGGGGTGGTTTGTACCTGCGTCTCTGACAGCTCGCCTTTGTTTCACCACGGAAATGTGGTCAGAAAGAGACTCAAAGAAAGACACTGTGTAGCTGCACGCTATCAAACTCCACATCAAGAATCAATCAGGTCTGCATTAAGCAGTTAGTGTTCACCTGAGTGTGTGCAGGTTTACGTGGAGCTCTGTCTCCTAAAATGCACCAATAAGCTCGGCAGCTAACAAACAACACAACTATTCCAACGCCAGCCACAGATCACAGTCAAACAACAAGACTTTTGGTTCGTTTTGGTTCCTCAGAGTCCGGGTTTTTCAGATTAAAGTTTAAAATGATAGAACGCCGCCACCTGGAGGTCAGGAGGGAGACAACAGATCCACATTCAGTTCATTAATCAGTTAGTGGTGGACTGGAACTGAGGACATTTACTCAAGTACTGGACTTTACTTGAGTATTTTCCTCACTACATCTCAGAGGGAAATATTGGTCTTTTTACTCCACTACATTTATCTGACAGCTTTAGTTCTGCTGATTCAGGAGCAAAGTATTGTTCACATTCTTTATTCTTCTAATTTCTTTGGACGCCTCTAACTTCTGCATACTTTCAGCTACAAAAACATTCAAATATCAAAATATAAGCACATGATGGGTCAACTGTTTTCTGCTATTTATAATTTTTTAAATAATATGTTTTTTTACATTTTTATTTAACATTAGGGACTGATCGTTATTTAATTAAGGGGCCCCCTGGAGGAGTTTTGGGATCTTTAGTCAAAACAGACTTGACCCTCCCTTTGCCAGCAATACATTTTCTATGACCCTCCAAAAGGACTGGGAAAATACACATGATCCTCCCCACCATTCTATTGATGTCTTCTGTACTGGTTTGTACTTGGCAAACATGTGCAGCCCATTGTTTTTATACAGCCATGACATACATGAGTTAACCTCTGCTTTCTCATTTTATACATCCCACTCCTCTGTTATGATGTGGTGGCCATTTCAGTAGATTTACTCACTAACATTGTTGTGGAAACACAATAAGCATGGAAACTAAATGCACACTTCCTGCATTGCTGCATTACTTCAAATACCGAGTTACTCCTCTAGTAAGCTATTCACACGAAATAAAAGATTAAAAACATTGAGACCATTCAACAAAGCACACTGGGTAATTTCAAATCACCGGGACCGAAAGGATATTTGAAGAGTATGCTACGTATTGGCGCCAGAAATCACATTCGATCTAGAATCTTTGCTAGTGCCCTCTAGAGGCATAGGTGGGGTTTGACATTCAGCCAGAGGAGGCAAAAAAAGCTGAGACCTGGCCTACCACTTGGGGAACACAGCACAAGCACATACTGACAAAACAAACATAACAAATAAAAATATATGTTTATTCTTAAAGCAGATTAGAATTACATTGTAAAAATTTAACAATACAATTATAATTATAATACAATTGCGGCATGGCTGTCTTGGATACACAATAGACAGATGGTGGCGTAATGCCCCGACACTTAAATTCAACTAAAATGTAACAGTCAAAAATCAGTGTTGGACCTACAGTCTGTTGAGATGTCTCTCCAAACGCAGAAACGAAGCGCAATCACACCATAAATCCCATAAAACGTTAAGGCGAGTTAAGAAAAAAGATCCGTATTTAGCAGTAATCCAATGACACAAAAAAAAGTAATCCACAGTGATCAGTAGATCCACAAAAAGAGTCACGGTGTATCCAGCTCAACAGGTGAACGAGGCCTCTCCACTTCGCTGTTTAAACAAAGTGGAATAATCGTAGAAAAGTCCAAATCTACACAAAACGCGCTATTAAATTGACATCAAATGTATACACATGGCATTTAGGAAACCTTTATTGCAACGTCGGCACAGCAAGGTGTCCAGACTAGTGCAACAGTAATTTTCATTTTTGGGTCTTGCTGCTCCCATCGTCAGCCAGGTAATAT
This sequence comes from Perca fluviatilis, assembly GCF_010015445.1. Classification (NCBI taxonomy): domain Eukaryota; kingdom Metazoa; phylum Chordata; class Actinopteri; order Perciformes; family Percidae; genus Perca; species Perca fluviatilis. The sequence continues at coordinate 34,355,129 of NC_053125.1, forward strand.
TTGTTTACTAAATCAGTATAAGAAATCAGACGTATTACCTTCCACCATTTCGTTGTATTGTGGATTTTAAAATATTTATAAAATATCTGGTCATGGCAGACGCAATTATTACACTCATTTTTTAAACAATGCAATTACCCGTTTCTGCCCCCCTGGCAGTGCTCGCCCTGGCAGTGCTCCCCCTGCCCCCCAGCAAACTCCTTGTATGGGTCAACCCATCTGCTTGGGATAGGGGGCAGAGACAGAAAGCTAAATGGACAAATATGCACCAAACAAGCCACTTTGAAATGTTGCAGTTTTCATGAATAGGCTACACAAGTTGGGTGACACCCCCTCCCAGACTAAAAAATGTTGGTTGACTTACGCTGTATTACTTCCTTTAACTGTGTGTTGCAAGAGTTGATTGCAATATATGATCTCAAAGCTAGATGGGAGAAATTCCTACACATTGGACCTTTAAGCTATAGCAATTTAGCTTTTCAGCATTCACAAGCATTTTCATGGTGCTCTTTGGATGCTTTTATATAGGCCTTAGTGGTCCCCTAATACTGTATCTGAAGTCTCTTTTATATAGACCTTAGTGGTCCCCTAATACTGTATCTGAAGTCTCTTTTATATAGGCCTTAGTGGTCCCCTAATACTGTATCTGAAGTCTCTTTTATATAGACCTTAGTTGTCCCCTAATACTGTATCTGAAGTCTCTTTTATATAGACCTTAGTGGTCCCCTAATACTGTATCTGAAGTCTCTTTTATATAGACCTTAGTGGTCCCCTAATACTGTATCTGAAGTCTCTTTTATATAGGCCTTAGTGTTCCCCTAATATTGTATCTGAAGTCTCTTTTATATAGACCTTAGTGGTCCCCTAATACTGTATCTGAAGTCTCTTTTATATAGACCTTAGTGGTCCCCTAATACTGTATCTGAAGTCTCTTTTATATAGACCTTAGTGGTCCCCTAATACTGTATCTGAAGTCTCTTTTATATAGGCCTTAGTGTTCCCCTAATATTGTATCTGAAGTCTCTTTTATATAGGCCTTAGTGTTCCCCTAATATTGTATCTGAAGTCTCTTTTATATAGACCTTAGTGGTCCCCTAATACTGTATCTGAAGTCTCTTTTATATAGACCTTAGTGGTCCCCTAATACTGTATCTGAAGTCTCTTTTATATAGACCTTAGTGGTCCCCTAATACTGTATCTGAAGTCTCTTTTATATAGGCCTTAGTGTTCCCCTAATATTGTATCTGAAGTCTCTTTTATATAGACCTTAGTGGTCCCCTAATACTGTATCTGAAGTCTCTTTTATATAGATCTTAGTGGTCCCCTAATACTGTATCTGAAGTCTCTTTCCCAAAATTTAGCCTTGGTGCAGAATTACAGCCACTAGAGCCAGTCCCACAATGAGATTTCCTTAGGATGTACCATTTCTGTGTCTGAAGCTATTGAGGAGGAGAGAGGGGGGGCAAGGTGGAGGGTGGGGGTGTGGTCTTGACCAACTGCCACTTTGCTTGTTTGAAAGCCATGATGTCTCTCTCTCTCTCTCATGGGTGGGCCAAATTCTCTGGGCGGGCAAAGCAGAGAAAGGGGAGGTAACCTTGCTCCTTATGACCTCATAAGGAGAAGATTCCAGATTGGTCCATCTGAGCTTTCATTTTCTGAAAGGCAGAGCAGGATACCCAGGGCTCGGTTTACACCTATCACCATTTCTAACCACTGGGGGACCATAGGGAACGTATATTAATGTTAAAAAAAACCTCATAAAGTGAAATTTTCATACCATGGGACCTTTAATTAGAGGTCAGAGCAAATTAATAAAATTAATGATTATACATGGGTTAAAAATGCGAGAATTAGCCAAAAGCTCGCAAAACTTCCCCCTGAATACAACCAGCTGTTCTCATGTGTCTAATCCACTGAAGAAGCCTGTGGGATACATACAGTGTTGGGAAGGATACTTTCAAAACGTATTTCGTTACAGAATACATGCCCTCAAATGTAATTTGTAACGTATTCCGTTACGTTACTCAATCTGAGTAACATATTCTGAATACTTGGATTACTTCAGGATTACTTCCACATTGAATTGCGTTTTATAAGTGTAGGAATGCGACTATCACAGCTTACTAAACAGGCCTATAATGGTTGGTTCTTTTTATTTCAACTGGCTGAATGTGTACCTGAACAAGCAGATAGATTATTGTATTGGTAGTCCTGAACTGCATACTACAAAAATCTAACCGCGGTCTAAGCTACCACAAGCTAATTTTAGCTAACGTTAGCTAGCATGTCAAACGGGGTCTTTAAAGGCTCTGGAGCTAGTAAATCAGCACGTAGGAGGATGTAAAGTCACACGTCAACGTTGAAATAGCAAGGTCACCAGTAAAACTACAGCAGACGACTACCCTTGGCTAATTAAAAAATAGCTTACTTTAAGATGCTTCTTCAGGTTGGAGGTGGAGTAATTTGGACGCTGAAAGCAGGTTGGTTGCTGGCAAGTAGAGGTTGCATTGCACAGTTATATTCCATTCTCCCTGTTCGTTCTTTAATGTGAAATGCTGTTTGAATTTCCAAGATAGAAACTTATTCCTGCCCTAGCTCTGTCGTTCCGGTTCCGACTCCATTGTGACTGATCACGGAGCTAATTTTTTTGATTTCATATCGGGCTTCTGGAAAATGCGATAGAGTTGTCTTAATTTATTCAGAGTGAATAAACTCGTGAAACAGTATCGTCAGGTAATCCATTGATTTCAACAATGTAACTGTATTCTAAATACCAACTATTTAAATTGTAACTGTAACGGAATACAGTTACTCATAATTTGTATTCTGAATACGTAACGCCGTTACATGTATTCCGTTACTCCCCAACACTGGATACATATATATGGGAGCGATATGCTGACACGCCGGCCATTTCCTAACAAACATTGTGCCCCTCCTAATGCATGTGCGTCTATGGAGGAAGAAGGAATATCCACAATTAAAATAATCATTTCTTGCTGAATATCCAACTGATTTTCAAGCGGTTTACTACAAATGCCAGACATGTATTTATAATACAAGATACTTGGTTAAATTAAATGTATTTTTCTAAATATTTTGTAGCGATAGTGTATTGTGGGTTTTGCATTTTTGCCCAGACTCTGTGGACTACAGCCAGCTAGTTCCGCTTGTTTTCAACCCGACCATAGGGGGTGGGACTGTCATCTTAGTGTCAGCCATCTTGGAGCTTTGCTAAACAGGTTCTGTCTTTTCAGCAGCAAACTTTTACAACAATTATGTGCATTCAAACTACCGCACATGTGTACACCGGGATACATTGGTACAGATTGGAAACTTTATTACAGACAGAATACTCAACACACTACGCAAGCTTCGCCTGCTACGGAGACCAGCACCTCAGCCTGCGGTGTCACTCGATGCCGCTAGCCGGTAACGGGACATCCTCAGCGGTGAAACGCAGAACGAGGGCTGGAATATAACCTAGCTAGGTGGAAAGCTAACGCTAGCCGGCCACCTGTTTGCAAGTGTCCGCTCATTATACAACAAACTATTTTATTTTGTATATATCTACTTCCCCGTGGCAATATTATGAATGCATTGAACATAAAGTTTCACTGCTATGCGGACGATACTCAATTCCATGTTCCTATTCATGCAATCGATCCCACCCAATTGCTACGACTGTAAAGCTAACCTGTCCAAACACGTCTCGCCGCTGAGATGGAGTATGGTCACGTGACGAGACTGCACAACTACGTTTGGCGGTTGAAACACAGTCACGTGGTAGAGCCTTTAGCGGAAGTCTCTCTCTCTGTCAAAATAAAACATTAAAATGAGGAGTACGCGGGGGGGGGGGGATAAAAACAATGACGCGTAGAATACCAAAGAGGTAAAAAGAAAAGTAACGAGCTCACTGGTAGCCTAACTGTACTCTTAACTGTAAGAGTACAGTTTCTTCTTCACAAATCTACTCAAGTAAAAAGTATAGTGATTTAAAACTACTCTATACTAAGTATAATTGTTTTCAAAAACTTACTCAAGTAAATGTAACGGAGTAAATGTAACTCTGAGTAGTGTAGTGGAAGTTTCCTTTGCAGCAGGGGTAGAGTTTTAAGAGTTTAGTAAAGTGAAACAAATAAGACAGACTGAGAGTAAAACCAAGTTGGGTTTTTGTATTTTATTAAAAGATATATTTTGCAAAATAGGAGCAATACAAGTTCACAAGAAGCACGTAGCTCGGTGTGTAAAAGATTCTTCAAATGAGTAAGAGGAACAGTGAGCTTAAATGCACACTGGGAAAAGGGGAGTGACATTTGAACACAATCAATTCTATACATGACTTGCACATTCTTACAAACAATAAAGATAGCAACCTTCTAGACGTTTCTCTCTGACGACAGTAAAGATATAGATCCTGTACTGGGATTTATCAGGGAAACACAGGCATACGTCATAAAACCACTTTCATCCTTTCCCGTACATCTAAACAGACAAGGGGGGAACGGATCTGGGAGAGGAGGATGTTAGATTTTGTGGCCTTGTGGGTTATCAGTTCACACGAAGGGCATACACTTTCTCTCAGACTCTCTGTCTCTGAAGTATAAACAAACTCCAATCCACATGCAGGAATGCAAATGAACTGTCTTCTCATTGGTGTATGAAAATGCAATGTGCTGAATAAAACATAAGGAGTATGAAGAATAAATGCTTAAATGTGACTTTCCCATTACAGGACAGCCTATCCGAAATTAAGAGATGGATGTGCAAAAACTTTTTACTGTTGAATGCTGATAAAACAGAGCTCCTGGTAGTAAGGTGTAGACTAAGTTTTTCTCGTCAGCAGCAGGAGTGTGTATCAATGAACACAAGATGAGACGAATTAAAGACTATTTGAGAATTAAACCAAAGACTAAACGTCAATGCACTTTATAGTGAAGAATCTCCCTCTTAATTTATGTTTAGCCTGCTGGCCGTTGAGTAAATACCATAAACAGTCAAATCATTGTATCACCTTTCCATCTGCTCCTGTTCTTAACATTAGCCTAAACAACAGTTTATCTCAGGAGGCAGAAGGAGACACGGTTCAGACAGTTTATGGCCTTCTTCACTTTATCTGCTAAAAGTTAAAACAAAATGAGAAGCCGGAGTTCTTTAAGAAAAAAAAAATAGCTCTTGCCATCTGTTTCACTTGGAGCCTTTTGAATCTACACATGAACAAAATTAATAATCTTGTAGAATATTAAAACAATTATTAACCCAATAATTTTAAAATACAATTTTCTGCCATTACAAAGGCCTTCCAAGGAAAATGGCTGCTCTTATGTGAAGTAAACGCTGAGTAAACACAACATTTTTTCAACTTTCTCCTAAGATATATGTGACTTTTTTGCAACGAAAATGCGGGGATTATGAAATCATGCAAGCACCGCATATTTTGCGCGGAAATCGGCAATTTATGCGGCGAAAGTGCGCCATATTTGAAAAAATGCGGCCCCCGCATGAATATGCGAACTTTGGCTGATTATGCATTGAATTATGTGATCGCATAATCGCGTTTTTCTGGAGGGACTGTCTGATTTATGCCTTTGTGTCTTCTAGGCTAGACTACTGCAATGCCCTATTTTGTGGCCTCTCTGCATGTTCACTTAGAAGCCTGCAGCTCGTCCAAAATGCAGCAGCCAGGGTATTGACAGGGACCAGGAGATATGAACACATAACTCCTGTCTTAACTTCACTCCACTGGCTACCCATACAGGCAAGAGCAGATTTTAAAATCCTTCTTTTAATCTATAAATCGCTGAATGGCTTCGCACCCTTTTACCTAGCCGAACTGATTAAACCCTACACCCCCGCACGACCACTCCGCTCCCTGGGTACCAATCTTTTAGAAATTCCTAGGGTCAAAAAGATTTCTTATGGAGCACCACACCTCTGGAATAACCTTTCGTTATGTCAGAGAAGCCAACTCTATCACCACTTTCAAATCAAAACATTTTTTTTTCCAAAACATTATGCACCATTATTATGACTTAATCTATCTTCTATTTCTACCCTTGTACCACTTTTTACTTCACTTATGTATGTACCCGCAATTACTTTAAATGTATTGTTTGTATTTTAATTTCAGCTTTTTACTGAATTTCCTTGAATTGACTCCATCCAACTTCAACAAGACTCCCAACGCAAGTTCAGAAACTGCTGTGTTTTTGTTCTTGTGGAAACATGGCTGAACAACTATCCAGCTACCAGGCCAGCTGCTCTGTCGCCCGGTAAGACTCGTTGAGGTGGGCTGCATTAATGCGGACTGGTGCAGAAATGGGGTGCTTGTATCAAACTAACTGGTATGTGCTAGCTGAACTTTACAGAGCCTATAATGTGTGTGCACTAAACGTAGCCTGTTTAGTATGTCGTTTTAATATAATGTTTTTATATATTTTAAATGTGTAACACCACTTGAGCCACGGTGAAACGTTTAGTGTATATGGTTGAAATGACAATAAAAAACGAGTGTTAGGTTGAATGCCTCTCTGTCGGTCTGTCTGTAAACGGTAGGCGTGGCTTGGGAGTGGCCTCATAAAGCAGCGAAGCATTCTGGGATTTGGTGTCTTTCATCCACATGAGCCAAAAACACATTTTATGGCTTTTCTCGGCCTAGAAGGCAAGGCAAGGCAAGGCAGCTTTATTTGTATAGCACATTTCAGCAACAGGGCAATTCAAAGTGCTTTACATAAAACATAACAAATTAAAAACATTAAAAGACAAGAATAAAATTGATAGTGCAGTATAAGAATAAAAGTTACAGTGCAGTATAAGAAATTAAAGTTTATAAAATAGATTATTTAAAGAAAAGCAACATCAAAAAGATAGGTCTTTAGCTTAGATTTAAAAGAACTGAGAGTTGCAGCGGACCTACAGGTTTCTTGGAGTTTGTTCCAAATATGTGGAGCATAAAAACTGAACGCTGCTTCCCCCTGTTTAGTTCTGACTCTGGGGACAACAAGTAGACCTGTCCCAGACCACCTGAGAGGTCTGGGGGGGTCATAGTGCAGCAGCAGATCAGAAATGTATTTTGGCCCTAAACCGTTTAGTGATTTATAAACCAGTAACAGTATTTTGAAATCAATTCTTTGAGGCAGTGGAAGCCAGTGTAGAGACTTCAGAACTGGAGTGATGTGATCCACTTTCTTGGTTTTAGTGAGGACTCGAGCAGCAGCGTTCTGAATCAGCTGCAGCTGTCTGATTGATTTTTTAGGGAGACCTGTAAAGACACTGTTACAGTAGTCAAGTCTACTGAAGATAAAAGCATGGACAAGTTTTTCCAGATCCTGCTGAGACATAAGCCCTTTAACCCTTGATATATATTTTAAGGTGATAATAGGCTGATTTTTTAATTATGTTAATGTGGCTTTTAAAATTTAGGTCTGAGTCCATGACTACTCCAAGATTTCTGGCTTTGTCTGTTGTTTTTAACATTGTCGTTTGAAGCTGAGCGCTGACTTTCAATCGTTCCTCTTTTGCTCCAAAAACAAGCACCTCCGTTTAATTTAAGAAAGTTCTGGCACATCCAATCATTAATCTGTTCAATGCACATATTTAATTGTTGTATTGGGCTATAGTTCCCTGGCGATAAGGTTATGTAAATTTGTGTGTCATCCGCATAACTATGGTAACTTATTTTGTTGTTTTCCATAATCTGAGCCAGTGGAAGCATGTAGATGTTGAACAGAAGAGGGCCCAGAACAGAGCCTTGGGGAACTCCGCACGCCATATTTGTATGGTCAGATGTATAATTACCTATAGACACAAAGTAGTCCCTATTCTTTAAATAGGATTCAAACCACTTTAGTACCGAGCCAGAAAGACCAACCCAGTTTTCCAATCGGTCAAGTAATATGTCGTGGTCGACCGTATCAAATGCAGCACTGAGATCAAGTAATACTAAGACTGAAATTTTGCCACTATCTGTGTTTAAGTGGATGTCATTAAAGACTTTAACAAGAGCCGTCTCAGTGCTGTGGTGTCGTCGAAAACCTGACTGGAAGGCATCAAAACTGTTGTTTAGCGATAAGAAAAGGTTGAGTTGTTGAAAAACCACTTTTTCTATGATTTTACTTAAAAATGGAAGGTTTGATATTGGCCTATAGTTGCTCATTAGTGTCGTGTCTAGATTGTTCTTTTTTAGGAGTGGCTTGATGACTGCAGTTTTCAGGGCCTGTGGGAAGATACCTGAGAGCAGAGATGTGTTTACAATCTGTAGAAGATCAGAAGCCAAACAATTCGAAACATTTTTGAAAACACCCGTTGGTAGAATATCAAGGCAACAGGAGGAGGCTTTCAGATGTTGTATAACGTCTTCCAGGTTTTTAAGGTTGATCGTATGAAATTGTGTCATGTTTGAATTTGTTTTGCGTGCACACTGTGACAACTAGGCCTGTCGCGATAGTCAATAAATCGAGTTATCGCATGATAAGAAAAAACGAGCTCGATAATTTTTCCGGCCGCGATAATTTCCGTTTGCATGCTTATTTTCCTCGTCTCTCCGACTCTCTCTCTCTACCAAAGAGACTGGAGGACCACTCTCGGTTCCTTAGCATAACGAGGAGTGAACCCTCTTGTCAGGCGCATGGTCTTTGTGTGGGCGGTAGGCTACTCCAGGCGGAGAGAGAGACAGAGACAGACAAACGCTAGCTGAGAGTTGGAGCAGGGTTTCCTGCAGCACTTTGCAGTTAAGGCGCCGTCAAAAAAAAAAGTATATGAGCGATATCCACCGTGTTCCTCGGCGTCCCGTTTTCTCCCTTTCATTCCAAACCACACAGCTGACAACCTGCAGGTGGAGACTGTGGGGCCGGGCTCGGACATACACGCCGCTGTGGACTCGTCAGTCTCTCAAGCGGTTTCAGGAAAGTGGCTCCATGTGTCCGACAATGCACCGAACATTAACGGTACAAGCCTACAGCTGTCCGCGGACACGGAGTGTGGAAAGTGTGTGTGTGTGTGTGTGAAGACTGAAAAAACAGAACTATTTTGGTACATTTACTCGCCACGTGGCAGCTAGCCATACATATAGATTTTATTTATTAATTATATATTATTTAAATGTAATATTTAGTGTTAAATAATTCTAAAATGTAGTACAGAGTCTGTAGTCTGAGAACTTACGTGTCACAAACGGCAATTCCACAACTGTACATCAGCGTGAAAGACGACATACTAAAGGAGATCAAAGACATATTGTGGATATTTAAAATGTCTTCCAGTTCCAGTGTTAAATATTCTTTAGAAATAAAAGTGTATTGATCTTTGAAAAGGTGTACCTGTAGTATTATTATTATTATTATTATGACATTATCATTATATTAGATGCAAATGGTCTCTCGATGACAATATTATCGTTTATCGCAATAATTTCTGGGACAATTTATCGTCCAGCAAAATTTGTTATCGTGACAGGCCTAGTGACAACACATATCCTGTACTTGATATGGAAGCACTGACTGTCTAATTTTCTGAATTTTGTCTGTGAAGAAGGAGGCAAAGTCGTTGCAAGCCTTGGTAGACAACAGTTGAGATGCTACTGGTACTGGAGGGTTAGTTAATCTATCAACAGTAGCAAACAAAGCACGTGAATTATTATTGTTTCTGGCAATAATGTCAGAGAAAAATGACCGCCTTGCATTCCTTAGTTCCATATTATAAATGCGAAGTCTCTCTTTATAAGTGTTATAATGGACCTGGAGATTAGATTTTCGCCAACTGCGTTCAGCTTTCCGACACTCTCTTTTTTCTGTTCTCACACCTATAAAATTTTTCCATGGAGATCTTTTCTTACCAGAGACAGCTTTGACCTTAGTGGGAGCAATAGCATCAATAACATTCGTAATTTTACAGTTGAAATTATCTACAAGCTCGGTGACTGAGGCCAGGCACCAATATCCAAAAACATTTTTACATTTCTACTACATAAGTGACCACAAAACACATTTTCTGGCTTTTCTCGGCCTAGAAGGCACCAATATCAAAAACATTTTTACATTTCTACTACATGAGTGACCCAATTTAAAGATATATTCATCTTTCCAACGGTGAAATATCCCTTTATTTCGGTATCAGGACAGTAATTTAGCTTACTTTTAACTTAAAAAAAGGATTAATGTTACCTTTTGTGATATTAAATTCAACACTTTGGTAATAGTATAATATTGTAATATAATATTGTAAAACACATTTTTTCATCTGTGAAATGTTATTCCATGTTTCTTTGTTTAGCATTTATTTTACATGAACATCCAAAAGCAGAGTCTTTAAGATCAGTTGTTCATCCTAAAATGACAGCGGCACAGATGCAGTTTAAACACATTAACTGTTCATCATTTTAAGCAGCAGCAGAAATGTTCTGATTAAAGCTTCCCAGTCATGACAATTTGCTTCTTTTCTTCATCTTAAGGGACAATAGACTAAATATTTCAGCAATTTGACATCACCTTAGTAAACAGTGATGGGATTTTTTTTTTTTAATGAAGAACAAATACTCCTTCATTGCACCATTAGTTAAATAGCCCTAGCAGTTGAACCCTGAACTCAGAACATTTATTACAGGAATAAAAGCTCATTTTGAGGATAACATCCATGGTGTTCAGAAGATAAAGTTACTGCTGGTCAGCCTTCAATGTGGAGAGAAGATCAGAATATAACAACACAGCTATCAGGGCATGAGGAGGAGGCAGGAGGAAACAGCTTGGCTCTGAAACATGTTCACTACGAGGCAGTGTGAATGAACTGGTGGTGTCTTTCAAGGTTACTGGTGTGAGTTAAAGTTCTTCAATATTGTTCTGTAAGGTTTATATCCAATGCGAATGCATGAATGGCTTTTTAGGGTACTCCGCTGTGTGAAAGCTGTCCCACATTGATCACAGCTGTAAGGTTTCTCTCCAGTGTGAATGCGTTGATGTATTGTTAGGGTATCCTGTCGTGTGAAAGATGCCCCACATTGATCACAGCTGTAAGGCTTCTCTCCAGTGTGAATACGTTGATGGCTTTTGAGGGTACTCTGTTGTGTGAAAGCTGCCCCACATTGATCACAGCTGTACGGTTTATCTACAGCATGAATGTGTTGATGTCGGTTCAGAGTACCCTGTTGGGTGAAAGCTGCCCCACACTGATCACAGCTGTACGGTTTATCTCCAGTGTGAATGTGTTGATGTCTGGTCAGGGTACACTGTTGTGTGAAAGCTGCCCCACATTGATCACAGCTGTGTAAATTCTGTCTAGTGTGAACTCTCTGATGAATCTTTAAATATCCAGATCTTGTGAAGGATTTGTCACAGTGCTGACAGTGGTGACGTGTTGGTCCCTCTCCTCCTCTCCGTTTCTATAGCAACAGACAAACAGAGAGAAGGAGTTAGTGAACAACCTTCTTTAAACCCTAGACTTGCTCTCACTCACAATTTTAACTCTTCATACAATAATTTATGACAAAATGAAGGTAACTGTGTGCCGGTTGCGGACATGTTATTATACAAGCAAAAGTACGCTCCATAACTTTTATAATTCCCCGAAATACACATTTAGGTATTTATTTTATTACACTTTGTTTGCGTCTGTAGATTTCTCCTAAATTCAACAAAAGTTGTCGTTCTAACTCATCACGCTGCTCCACAATCACTGTCTGCACCCTGTAATCACATATAACGTTGGAAAGCTCTCGCTCTCTCTCCTGTGCAATGCTGTCAGATGCAAATATGGTCATTTCCTTTTTATCTGCAATTAATCGTGAAAGTAATTTCCGCAGTAGTTCAGAATGTCGAAAGAAGTGCGTTGAAAATCATCTCAGAGAAGACGAAATAAGTTGCCATTAGCAAGAACACATGGGGGATTACAAACTAAGACAGCAGATGTCATGTCATCACATAGTATGTCGATGTGTAAACGGACGTTCGGAAAACAGGAGTTTTCAGACAGCGGAGGTAATCAGAACACACTCTCTCGCTCTCTCTCTCTCTCTCTCTCTCTCTAAGCAGTTCACAGAAATTCATAGCCTACATGTCATACACTACTGGTCAAAAGATTTAGAACACGTCAATGGACTATTGAAGACTGGAAGAAGGTGCTATGAACTGATGAACCAAAATTTGAAATCTTCGGTTCATCACGCAGGATTTTTGTACGCCGTCGAGTAGGCAAAAGGATGGTTCCTCAGTGTGTGACATCAACTGTCAAACATGGAGGAGGAAGCATGATGTCTGTGGCTCTTTTGCTGGATCCAGGGTCTGTGATTTGTACAGAGCGAAAGGCACCCTGAACCAAAACGGATACCACAGCATTTTGCAGCGCCATGCAGTACCCTCTGGTATGGGCCTAGTTGGTCAGGGGTTCATCCTACAGCAAGATAATGACCCAAAACATAAGTCCAAGCTATGACAGAACTACCTTAGCAAAAAAGAACAAGATGGTAAGCTTAAAAACATGGAGTGGCCAGCACAGTCACCAGACTTAAACCCCACTGAGCTGGTTTGGGATGAACTGGACAGAAAAGTGAAAGCAAAGCAACCTACAAGTGCCACACATTTATGGAAACTTCTGCAACAGAGTTGGGAAGAACTTTCTGAAGAATATTTGATTTCCATTGTAGAAAGAATTCCACGAGTGTGTTCAGCTGTTATATCTGCCAAAGGGGGCTACTTTGATGAGTAAAACATTTTGAATACATTTTGGTTTATAGATTGATTCCATGATTTCTTTTTTAACTTAAATTGTTGATTTGTTCTATTCTTTCATTTCGGAGTACAATAAGAGATTGAACTGCATGAATTTCAATAAAAACCTGGAAAAATTGGGGTGTTCTAAAACTTTTGACCGGTAGTGTATGTTGAGAGTCATTTATATATAAATCCTAGAAGACATTTGTGAAACCCTCTGTGTGCATTCATTAAGATTTCTGGGACTCTTCAGTCTGGAGTAACCTCTTTCCTTCACTCACCTCCTTCTTCTTCCTCTTGCTCCCTCGCTCCTCTGAGTCTCTCGAGGCCTCACTGACAACTTTCCTTTTGCCCTCCTTCTTCTTCTCCTCCTTCTCGTTGTGTTTCTGCATGTACTCAGCGATAAGGTCGGGGCAGTCCAGGTTGTCTTGCGGCTCCCATGTGTTCTCCTCACTGGAAAGGTGAGTGCAGACAGAAGAAAATCTCCTCAGGCTTTGTTTTTAGGCAATAAATTCTTACTTTAATTGCTAATTTGTATTCCTTTTTTCTATTGCCATTTTGTAGAGTTATTTTCAGGTCTGCAACTTAATGTCAAAATACCAAACCTTCAACTTTGAGGGCATGATACAATGCCGGAATTTATGCTACTATATAAAATTTGTATCTTAGGACCAAGAACACCAAGTATTAATATTATAGACTCATACTTACTCTGAGAACCCCTTCCATTTAAGCAGAAACTCTACTCTTCCCTTCACCACTCTGCGGTCCAAAACCTTCTCCACCACATACTCCTCCTCTTCCTTCTTCACTGCTGCTTCTGCTGCAGGAGGTGCTGCAGGCTGCTCCTCCTCCTCCTCCTCCTTCACTGCTACTGCTGTGGCAGTGGCTGCTGCTGCCGCTGCTACTTTTGCTGCAGGCAGCTCCTCCTCGGCCTTCTTGCCCTTCTTTCCTGCTACGGTGGCCAGGTTGACGTCTGCTGAGGGCTCCTTTGGTAGACCCAAGGGGGAAACATGCAGAGATAATTACATTACATTACATGTCATTTAGCTGACGCTTTTATCCAAAGCGACTTACAATTAAGTGCATTCAACTGAGAAGGTCCAAACTCTAGACAACTAGTAGTAAGTGCAAGTACATTAGCTTTAAATAAGCAAAGCTACAAAGAAACGTATAAAAGTGCAGGTTCAAGAGTTTTTTTTTTATATATATTTTATCCGAGGTGTAGTCGGAAGAGATGTGTTTTTAGCCTTCGGCGGAAGATGTGTAGGCTTTCAGCCATCCTGATGTTGATGGGGAGCTCGTTCCACCATTTAGGAGCCAGGACAGTGAACAGTCGGGATTTGGTTGAGTGATTAGTTCTCCCTCGCTGTGAGGGGGCAGCAAGCAGTTTGGCTGATGCAGAGCAAAGTGAGCGCAGAGTGAGGTATATGGTTTGACCATGTCCTGATAATGATAATGATACAAGGGTTAGAAGAACTGATGGGAGGTGGGAGTGAATTATAGTTGACCATGTTTTACTATATTAAAATGTTCTGTTTGAATGGAGAAAATGCAAGGGCTGATGAGGTGACCAATCCATAGGACTAACAAGCTAACAAGAAAAGTAAGCTCATCAATTAGAGATGCACCAATTACAACTTTCTAGGCCGATTCCGATTTTCTTTGAGTTTGACCAGCCGATACTGATTTCATTTTTTCCAACCACTTTACAGCACACAAATATTTATTTTCTATCTTTTCTTAAATAGAACATTTTACATAGAACATTTTTGAATAGATGATCGATCACTATGAAATACAACTATATAAATTACTTGTGGTGTGGGAAATTCACACATCTAAAGTACAATGTTACAACCATTTCCTTCTTTTCACATCCAATATCCAACTTAATAAAATAAATATAGCCTATTTTTAATGTTTGGAGCGGTATGCATCCCCACTAACCTGGAAAGCGTTTTAAACAGTAACGTTAATACAGCGTCCCTCTTTTTATTTTTTTTTATACAGCGTCTCTTGCAGCCGGACGTTAGAGGCAGAGGGACCGTCACTGCAGCGTTTGCTAATGTTAGCTTCTTGTCTCATCTGGGGTCTGATCAACAGTAAATTCATCAAAGTCAGGGTGCCCAACGCTATTTTACAATAAACTGTAGCGGTCATATAACACGGGACCCACGTGAGTGCGGTTTTCATGTTCCACTTATTCAGCTGCAGGGCTGTCAAAATTGCTCAAAAATGACGTTTGAATATTCCCTCTAAAATAACACAGAATATTCGAACTATTCGAACATCTGGTTGCGCATGCATCCAAGGTGGCGCGCGACATCGTGACGTCAAAATGATGCAATATCCGGCCGAGCCGAGGTCGCGCACAGCTGGTTTTTTTCAGCGGCGCGCGACAAAGCGGAAACCAGGTGCATACCGGATGCCAGGACTCTGAGTGACCGCAGGTCTCTCTGGTAAACTTACCGGGTTAAGATGAGTTCTTTTATGGTGAATTAAAGGCTCGATTCGACAAAGTAGGTCATTGAATCAAATCAAAGCATTGATGGCAATGCTGCTGCCAGTTCTGCCGTTGTTTACCTTTTTCTTCTTCTTCTAGTCCATAGAAAGGGCAGCGTCGGTAGCCTTTGCTCATTAGCGCCACCGCTGTTCAGGAGAAGACTGCAGCTAGTGTCTTGACCACCAGCGCAGGTATAAATCATTGACATATATATATATATATAAGGTATAAATAGTCACGCCGATCTTATGATGTCACATTTGTATGCGCCAGCTGGGCTGTGTCCAGTATGTAACGGCTTTCAGGCGCGCTAGCAAAGCAGACAGCCAGACAGCCTCTGCTACCACGAGCGTTTTTTTCCACTTTTTTTTGTAAATTTGAATATTAATTTTCACCTTCGAAATTCGTTTTTTTAAAACTATTCGAATATATATTCGAATTTAGAATATTTGTTGACAGCCCTATTCAGCTGAGAGCAGTAGAGCAGACGGCTCTGCACTGATGTTAATCATGCGGCGCCCGAGTGCATTTGACCGGCATAAAATCGGCATATGTCAGACTGACCTGCCGGTTGCCGGTCATGGCCGAGCACGTGAAAATTGGCCAATTCCGGTCACTGGCCGGTCAATCGGTGCATTTCTATCATCATTCCTTTTACATGGCTTTAAATCCAGTGTAAATATTCAGTCCACAGTCTGAATTCTATTTATGACTTATTTTATTTTCCAATAGTAAGCAGGAAGTAAGGTCATGGTTAAAGTTCTGGGTGTATTTCATTCACACCAACCGTGTATGACCGTGAACATAGACCGTGGATGTGTGTATGGATGACATATTACGCCCCTAACACTGGAATAGGCAGCATGTTGAAGGTAACACAATCAGCATTCACTGATTCAGATTAGGGCTGCAGCTATCGATTATTTTAGTAATCGAATATTCTACCGATTATTCCATCGATTAATCGAGTAATCGGATAAGAAATACTTAGTAAACAGCAATAGTAAATATTTATTATTGCTGTTTACTAAAAAAAAAAAAAAGGAAACCTGTCGCTTGTATATATACAAAAGACTGGTTTCTTTTTTTAGAAAAAGCAAAAAATTTTATTGCCAAATTCCAAGACCCTTAAAAAGAAATACATTACAATAGTACATTTTTGGTGACCCAAATGTTAATATTTTTCACCCAATTCCCCTTCTTGCCTCTGGCTCTTTACACTGGATATGCAAAAGAGCTGTTCACTGACCAGAGGGTTTACAGCAGGGCTACTCAACTACACTGTTCTGGGGGACACATTTTCAGAAGCCTAATACACAGTGAGGAGCATTATAGATATATCTATGGTGAGGAGAAAGAATAAAGAATGCATGATGACGTCATTCACGTGCATATTAAGTAGCCATGCTGGGGGGAGGAGCCGGTTTGTATCGGCAGCAGCTACATTTCCAAAGATTAGAAGCAAACTAATAAAAAGTTACACTACAAACCGACAGCTTTCGTTTTAGCTTGGTAAAACATCGCTATTAGCAGAGTAGCATGCTGTAGCATAGTTGTGTAAAACATCGCTATTAGCAGAGTAGCATGCTGTAGCATAGTTGTGTAAAACATCGCTATTAGCAGAGTAGCATGCTGTAGCATAGTTGTGTAAAACATCGCTATTAGTAAAGTAGCATGCTGCAGGCTAGTCGTGTAAACAGCGCGGTGGACGAGAGCAGCAGACGTTAACTACCTTGTGTCTGGTTTGCTCCGTGGAATGGATGAGTACACTGGATGTTTGTTACAGAGATGATGTAGCAGCATGTTTGCAGGTTAAAATGATGCCAAACTTTCTGTCGTTTTCTCTCGCCTGTCTCACCTATTAGACCCTCGCTATTTTCGTCTTCCTTCATTTGTAATCTGGGCCGTCAGTCTTGTGTTTATATACTGTCTGTGCTTGTGTAGAAATAATCCTCCGTGCAAAGAATTTTGCTTCGAGGATTTTTTGTAATAAAATTATTTGAGTTATTCGAAGAATCGTTGCAGCCCTACAATCAGCATTCACTTTAAACATCTGTTTACCATAACCATAATCATACACACTTTGCAAACCAAGCATATGGAGGAAATTTGCCGCTGGGAGCTGATCAGTGTTGTAATGTAACGGAGTACAAATACTTCGTTACTGTACTTAAGTAGAAATTTCACATATCTGTACTTTACTTCGCTATTTAAAATTTATGTCAACTTTCACTTTTACTCCACTACATTTCCCAGATGAAATTTATACTTTTACTCCGTTATATTTCCACTAAGCATCTTCGTTACTAAAAAATAAAATTAGAAGAAATGTGTGCGACGCAATAAGGGAGGTTTGGCGAATCACTGCTCCTAGATTGCATTACGCACGCTCCGCATGCCGCGTGCTCTATTTCAGCGCTTGTTTGTTGCTAAAGGAGGAGGAGGACGCACAACTGAAACCGCCATGGAAGCATGAGCACCTACTGGAGGACCTCCCGTTATCGTAGACGACCAGGCTCGACATAAGCAATGGCCCGATGGCCCGGGGCCAGTAAAAACGTATGTCGGGCTGGTCGCAGCCACAGTCACTGGTGTGTGCGTTACACGCAGCACATGTAGCCTCCTGACTGGAAACGTTACCAAGGATTATTTACCGCCGATGGCGCAGATGAACTAACGCTACACTCGTTACTGTAAGTAGGTAGACTACAATAAAACCTCCATGATTAAAGAGTCAATACTTATCAATAACCCACCTACCTGTTATACAGGCAGAAACACGTAGAAACCGATATTTCAGTCTGCTCTGTCTGCGCTGTCCACTCTCGTCCACCGCGCTGTGCAAACACAGCTCTACTTTACAAAGGAGCTAAAATGAAAGATATCAGTTTGTAGTCTAACGGTTTGTCTTAATTTGCAACCAATTACAAGGACAAACTCTTGTAAACGTAGCTGCTGTCTAAACGAGCGATCCTCTCCGCTGGAGCGGTAAATCTATGGAGGTATTTTAAGACCAAAACAAATACACGTGGCTACTTAATATGCACATGAATGTCGCGTTCTTCATTCTTGACGATGTTGCCGGTTGTATTATTTAGCAACAGAATTGGCTTATTTCAAATTAGGCATACAGGACTAATCTGAGATCATTTTCTAGTTAAGTAGCCTATCTAGTTATCATTATGCATTTTCCATGTTTTTAGGGGTTTGCTTACTAATGTAAAAAAATATAGCATTAATTTAGTAAGAAAGTGAAAATATCAAACAAGATGATGTGTATTAGGTATAATTTTATTTTCTTTATTTGAAAGTCCAGCCCCTGGAGTGTCTGCTTAAAAGAATTCTGGCCTTTGGAAAAATGTAGTTGATGACCCCTGGTCTGCTAATGGCTCAACATCCAGTGGCAGTGGCTAGCTGGTTAGAACCATTTTCTAAAGCATAGGTGCGGCGTATATTTTCCTCCTTTTTTGTCCTTTTCCAATCACACCTATGATATTTCTTTCAGGGCCAGTAAAAATGTAGAAGGGGCCAGCAAAACTCTGATCTACTGGCCCCGGGGGCCAGTGGGGATTTTTTTTTTTTATGTTGAGCCCTGCGACCACCCCGATGATAGTGATGAACTCGTGGTGAAGATAACCCGTGTTGCAATAAAATGTTTCTGTACATTGATGTCAGCTCTAAAAATATGCTGTTTCTTTGAACTTAAAATAATTGTGCCTAAAAAAGTCCTAGAAAAGAATGTGATTTTGATTTGATGAGTTAGATTAAGAAGATATGGGAACCCTGAATATGCTTTATGCTTTACTATAAGAAAGCCACAATAAAAGTTCTAACCGCTTGCTTTGGAAAAAAAAATCTTTTACTTCAAATACTTAAGTACATTAAATATCAGAAAATTACTTTTGATACTTAAGTACAGTATATATCAGATACTTTAAGACTTTTATTTAAGTAATATTCTAAAAGGTAACTTTTACTTCTACCAAAGTCTTTTTCTAGTACGATACTTGTACTTTTACTCAAGTATTGCTTTCTAGTACTTTATACAACACTGGAGCTGATCAATAAGCAGATAGATCCGGTTAACAAGTTCCAAGCTCCTGAGCCTCTCCACAGCTCGGTAATAATCATCTGTGTTCGACCGGTTACACACTGCAGGCGTGGCGTGAGCGTGGCGTTTCTGTTGCGTGGATTTTGTCTGTCTTTACACACCAGAAACGTGTCTGACGTGGCGCTGCTGCTGCTAGCCTTGTCTGGAGACATGGATGTTTCCCATTGATAAAATGAAATACCATGTTAAACATAAATACAGGGCTCCAGACTAACTTTTTTCACTAGGAGCACAGTGGCCCCCTCCTGAAAATTTTAGGGGCGCAACCAGAAAATTTAGGGGCACACACCGTAAATCAACATGCTAACCAAATATTCACATTTCTACTAATTTCCACTGTATAACTAATAAATACTTTGATAATAGATGCAGAAATTACAATGTGCTGTTTCAAATTCAGTGTCACTTTTGAAGATGCAACATAGAAGGCACCATCGCTGTCACGACAGTAAAAATATTTAAAAAATATACCAACTCTGGTCTACAACTACAATGAATTCACCTTAAAATTAAACATGCATTGTTTAGGCTACTACCCTTTGGGTTGGGTACCTTTCGCATCTGAACCAATATTGGTACCAATACCTGAAATTATAACGGTACATTTTTTCGGTACTTTCCCTTTGTAATTATAAAACAATTAGGCTATTTCAGTTGTAAAAATAATTCCAAACCTATTTATCCTATGTAGTTAGAACATTATGTTATTTTATTAGAATATGTTACACTCTAAAGAAATTAAACAAAAATAAAAATAAAACCCCTCTCTCTCTCTCCTCCCAAACCCATCCCTACAACCTATTAAATTGAATAATTATTCATTTCTTACTCACTGTAAGAAATGTTTAGCCTGTTGTATTTTCAACATGACCGTTTTCAATTGCTCTTTAATGTTTCATGTAAAGCACTTTGAGTTGCCTTGTCGCTGAAAGGTGCTGTAGAAATAAAGTTGCCTTGCCTTACAGCCTGTCAGTCAGTCCCCAGGGCCCAGTTGCACACTGTTGAGCCTGCTGCTTGTCTCAGAGGAAGTGTAACGTCAACAGCACCGTGACTGTTTCTACAGACACACACATACTAATACTTTCTATATTTTTCTCTTTGTTAGAGAGAGAGAGAGAGAGAGAGAGAGAGAGAGAGAGAGAACAACAAACAAAGGAACGTTTCCCTCCAAAACAAACGGGGGTCGAATGGGAAGCTAACTTCAGCGTCGCTGATGCAACAACACATGAATATGAACTACTAGCTAGCCTGCTACATTACATTACATTACATGTCATTTAGCTGACGCTTTTATCCAAAGAGACTTCCAGTTAAGTGCTTTCAACCCTGGAGGTGTAAACTCCAGACAACAAGTAGTAAGAGCAAGTCCATTAGCTTTAAATAAGCTAAACTACAAAGAGCCATATGAAAGAGCTAGCTAGCTTCTGCTCAGCTCCGTTAGCATTAAGCAGCCGAATGGGAAGCTAACGCATGCGCAGCTCTGTCTTCTCTTGTCTCTGAGTGCCGTGTAAAAGAGCAGTTCTTAAAGTGTTTAGCTGAGTGTGTGCGGGTTTACCTGGAGCTCTGTCTTCTTCAAACTCACTAATAACAAACAGCACAGCTATCCCGCCGCCAGACACACATCCCAGTCAAACAACGAGACTTTTTCTTCTTCTTCTTCTTCTTCTTCTGAATTCCGGTGTTGTGCCGAAAAAAGACTGCCCGCCGCTAGAGGGCAATGTTGGTCAGTCTAAATAGTTATGTGCACCAATATTAACCAGGTCACTTTTGAAGGGCTTCAGCCCCAAATGTGTTTATTGTAGCCCCGAATTTCATTAGCCTAGTTGTTTTAAGCAACACAAAGTTTAAGTTCCCGTGTTGCCGTGACGTGACGTTAACAGTGTACATGGTTCAGGCTCAAACTCACGGAGCTCTGGAGCAGACCCGTGCATTGCTTTGTGTGTGTGTTCTGTAAATGTAGGCCTAATAATGTAAATGTAATAAATGTGACTGAGGTCTACTAAAAGTCTTGAAAAGTTTGAAAAAAATAGAGTTTGAAAAAAATTGTGTGATTGTCAGACGTTGCTGTCCTGAGTTAGGGGGGGGCAGTCACATTTCGGCAGGTCCCATAGGCTACCCCTGCCAAAAAAGGACTGCACCCCCATAACTCAGGATTGCAAAGGCTGACAAAGACAAACTTTTCGGGACTTTTAGTAGACCTCATAAAATGCAAGTATAGCAAATTGTGTGATTGTCAGATGTTGCTGTCCAGAGTTAGGGGGGGGCAGTCACATTTCGGCAGGTCCCATACCCCTGCCAAAAAAAGACTGCACCCCCATAACTCAGGATTGCAAAGGCTGACAAAGACAAACTTTTCGGGACTTTTAGTAGACCTCATAAAATGCAAGTATAGCAAATTGTGTGATTGTCAGATGTTGCTGTCCAGAGTTAGGGGGGGGCAGTCACGTTTCGGCAGGTCCCATAAAAAAATATAGGACTCACTATGATATATGTACCAACACACTAGTTATTGTTTATTCACAAAAAAAACAATGACAAATATCCAACAATGTAATGCAGTAGTAACAACGTTCATAACAGGCAAACAGACAGAAACCAAGAACCTCTGTAATGTCAAAAACGCTATAATTTACATTTCTACATATTTAAATGACTGTTGTGTGGTTGCATGACAGCATGCTGTGTACGCTCACACATGTAAAGAAACACAGAAACAGAAGAGGCAAATGAACCATGATAAACTGTGTCATCAAATGCTGTTCATTTGATGCAGCTGATGAAGGATCATTTTCGATCCAATGAACACAACATGTAGACAACGATGTAGCTGAACTTGTACACACACACACACACACACACACACACACACACACACTCAAACTACAGCCAAATCACTACAAGCCTCACACATGTAGTCACTGTCAGTAGTGATACATTTGGCACATCGCTGGTGGTATGACATGAGTCACAGGATATCTGAAAATTTTACAAAAGAGAATTAGATATAAATTAACACATACAGTGTCCATAGGCTTTCTCTCTTAAAATCTTTTGAAATCTTATACTGACAACAACAAAATTGGGCTACCCAGGAAACTGTCTCATCCTGGCCATCCTCCACGTTACCACAGATGTGGCAGAGTTCACTGAGGTCATCTGACAAAATCAAATAACCATAACAGCTCAGTTTTCTGTTGTTATAGGACTTATATAATCAATTTAACTAAAATAAGCTATCTAGCAATACACCAGCATGTCACCAACATACCGCTGTTTTCCAGTAGAGTGGTTGCAATGACCTTTCTTAGTCCCTCAATGTGTTTTTTCGATGATCCAAAGGAGATGCTCTGCCCTTTTAAAATGCATTCTGCAAAATAAATAAATGGTGTATTTGTGTTAGTATAAAGCATCTATTAAAAGAAATATACACTTTTTCAGATGAACTTTGTAATATGGTGGTATGCAACCATTTTAATATTAAATCTCTGTACCAACCTTTAATGCAAATACTCCACAAGATGTCACATCTTTTTGCAGAGGGGTGAATGACCATTTTGAGATATTGAGTCCCCTTTGTCTCATGAATGCTCTTAATAAAACAGAAATAAAGTACATAGATATATGTAAAGGATAACTTACAGCATGGTTTTACAGTGTGTTTGTGTGTGTGTGTTATACAATTACCTTGTCACACCTTGACAGTGTTTTATGTCCTTTGCCTTTTCTCCAAGAGGATCAAGGAACAACGACCTCTTCTCTGATGGAAGCATAACCTATTGTACAAAGGGGAAAGTACACCTTGCTATTTTTACATTCATTAATAGGTTTTCACCCTTTTCATCCCGATGTTTGCGAAGTTTGTATACATGCTACGCTATCACATGAAAAGGCTCAACAGAGGGAATATTGAAATGCAGACTCAATAGCACGATTTCTAACCATGACACTTTTTAACTCACCATCAACATCCAGTGGTTGTTCTTATTGACAATGCCAATGATTAGTGGATCAAGCTAAAATTAGAAAAACATGGGTAGAAAAGGTATATTTATACATCGCTCGGAAGGACTAACTCAAAGATGCATAAATAAATACTTGAGTCTATATGTACTGTAAAATCTCTACATACTTTACGCAGTTTGCTTTTATTATTCCAAACATCGGTCATGGCAAACGTGTCGACAGCAATTGCCTTTTCCCTTGTTCGCCCATTGTGCTCTTTGACCAGGAGCTCCAAGTAGGCATTAATAACCTGAGATGAAATGACATACAGTATCAAATATGATCTGTTTTCTGCATATATAACTGCATGAATCCCCCATGTAAACACCCTGTACCTCACTCTCCAACTGCATATTTGGGGCTGTTCTTGCTATATCTGCATAAAACAGTTTGTAGGGCCCAACTTTGGAAAGAAGAATGTATGGATTTTTTCCTTTCCATGCATCCATCACACCTAGGAAAAATAACAAAATACATAAGCACAGCATATTGAATAGTGCAATATTCATCACATAAATTGCAATGACTAAATGTCATTACTTACGAATATTTCTTTAATGCACATTCATTAAAGCTTTAGTGCGTAACTTTTTTATAGTAATGAAAGTCTGTTATATTCAAGCCATTACCAAATTAGTTGCTAAGCGAAATTAAGCCTATTTGTAATGTTGGTAAATAAAAGAAACAATGCTTCTTAGCTAAAAGTACTGCTATTGTAATAATGCCAAAACAATTGCCTTTCTATAAATTCAAATTGACAAACAGTTTGATAAGCTGTCACTATTGTAGAGTGAAAGAAAGACATACATTTATCAGTGGTAGCTGATACAGTGTAGCTCAAGGTTGAAGCAGGAGTAGAGGTGGAAGCAGAAGTGGAGGCAGGGATGGTTGTGGAGTCAGAGGTGGAGGATGAAGCAGGGGTGGAGGTAGGGATGGTTGTGGAGTCAGAGGTGGGGGTGGAAGCAGGGGTGGGAGTGGAGGCAGGGATGGTTGTGGAGGCAGAGGTGGAGGATGAAGCAGGGGTGGATGTAGGGATGGTTGTGGAGTCAGAGGTGGAGGATGAAGCAGGGGTGGATGTAGGGATGGTTGTGGAGTCAGAGGTGGGAGTGGAGGCAGGGATGGTTGTGGAGGCAGAGGTGGAGGATGAAGCAGGGGTGGATGTAGGGATGGTTGTGGAGTCAGAGGTGGGAGTGGAGGCAGAGGTGGAGGATGAAGCAGGGGTGGATGTAGGGATGGTTGTGGAGTCAGAGGTGGGAGTGGAGGCAGAGATTGAGGTTATCCCTGTGGAGTTGAGGATCTTATGTGGTATTCTTTCCTTTTTGTCGATGTGTATTTTCAGGTGGTCAGTGTTGATTTTAGGAAAAACACGACCTCCCTCACTTTCCAGATCAGCACTCTTGTCCTGTAGAGCTATGACTTTGAAAGGCCCCAAGAAGTCAGGCTCCAACTTTCCTCCCTTTCGCTGCTGGCTTCTCACATTCAACCGCCACACTTCTTTTGGTTTTTGATGTGGCTTGTGGCAGTGGTGTGTCGAGCAGCCTGCAGGGCATCACTAATATTAATAATGTCCTCTGTAGGGCTGTCATTCTCCACAGCACTCTCCACACTGCTGTCCACCTTTTAAAAATAATATTGTATACAATATCATAACGTATTACATATCAATACAAATTCTTTAAAAAAGTCAAAGCAATCACTTGCAAAAAAAAATACCATGTACTCCTCAGGGATCTGGGACGGGTATCTGGCTTCCCTGCCAAACATCATATAGAATGGCAACATCATATAGAATATATATATATATATATATATATATATATATATATATATATATATATATATATATGGTTGAATTGTAAAAGAGGCCCATAAATAATTAACTGCAGCTATATGCAGTCTGGGAAGAAGTAGAAATAACTTCAATAGGGGCTATATTTCTTGATACAGGTTCACAACTCCCACTAATTTTGCTTACCTTTGTATGGTACCATTCATTTTCTCAACAAGACCATTGGTTTGAGGATGATATGGCGCACAAAGGTTTCTTTTTATCCCAAGGATCTTGCAGACACCAGTGTTGATCTGAAATACATTTTTCTCACTTTACAAATAATTAATTTTAAAGTGACTGATGGCATTTTATTTTGCCCCCACAAATTATTGTTGGTAGCTACATTGCCAGTAGTTTTATTTTACCTGATTTACAAACTCCTTCCCCTGGTCTGTAAGGATCCTCTTGGGAGCCCCAAACTGGTAAAAGAATTTGAGGATACAGCCAGATACCTCTTTAGCCGTTTTAGTTTTAAGAGGGTAAGCTTGTGCCCATTTGGTTAGGTAATCAATCATAACACATATGTAACTGTATCCCTCTGTAGTCACAGCCAGCTTCCCTATCAGGTCCATGCCAACAAGCTCAAATGGATGTGTTACCTAAAAGACACATAGGTGACTGTCAGGTGAACATCAAGAACAAGGAATAGGACATAACTGGACAACATCTGTTGGGATGAAAGACAGCAAGGGTAAAGACAAAGGAAAAACCAAAAGACACTATGGGCACGAGGTGAATTAATCAGGAAAAATATAGGATTTTTTTTCTTACAGTGATTAGTGTGTGATGCTTCTCCTCCTTGATTTGAGCTCCACTGGCCTGGCAGTGCACACACTGGGCCACCTGAATGAATTGAAATGTTTGTGTGTGCGTGGTATGGGAGGGATAACATTTAAGACATGTTTTTTTTATTCTTCTAAAAAAGTGTGTGTGTATATATATACATATACATATACATATATACACACACACATGTTAAAGCAGTCAAGTATTTTTGTTATGCAATATTTCAAACATTGATGAATTACAGTAGACCTAGCCTAGATGTATTTAAGTGTGAGAGCATACAGTGTGATTATAGCTGTAGAGGCCACCTTAAACATTTACCCATGTGTCAATGTGTCCGATTTTGAAACGAAAAGAGTGGTTCGGACGTAAGACTGCTCCGGTGAAAGCCTTGTTTTCATGAGCTTCTGGGGCTAGCTGCTAACTAGCTCGGAAGGTAACATCTAATGGCAGGCAGGTTGCTAATAAGCCAATGCTAAAAAGTATGGAAGTACTAGTTTCCCCTACTTTCTATCAATATTCCTCGGTATTTGTCTTTTGGTGTAGTTTGCTAACATGCTCGTAGACATGTAAATGAACTGTTTGCTTGCTAGCTATATCAAATGTCAACACCTTTTATATTGTAACGTGAAAGCTCAGGCTGCGTTAGCTTCAGCTAAACCACAGCAGCAACATGCGCTGCCCCGTTAAAATGCAACTTCAACCCTCGGATATAACGGTAATCACGTAGCGATTTTACTGTATCTAGACATCTGTATGTGTGATCGACCTTTTGAAATACTTAGATTAGGTGTGTTAATGTGCAGGTAATATCCGAGGAGCATCTGGCATGATTGTGAATTCTAATGAACCAGACTGAGAGACCATTTAAAGGCTCAGGAACCCTTTGCACGCGTTTTGGATTAATTAGCTGATTAGAGTGTGACACTTTGAGCCTAAAATATTGAACCTTTTCACAATATTCAAATTTTCTGAGGGTTTTCATAAACTGTAAGCCATAGTCATCAAAATTATAACAAATACAAGCTATCTAGCTTTGCATGTAACAAGTCTATATAATTATTTTTACCTTTTAAGTTGAATTACTGAAATAAATTAACTTTTGCACGATATTCATTTTCGAGTTTCACCTGCATGCTTCTGGTTCACCTGTTAATTGTTAAAGCAAAATCGCCCCTTTGTACATTTGGTTGTAATGACTGTATTCTTGTTGTTAATATGAAAGTCCATAATGAAACAACACACCATTCTACTTTTGAGGGCTAAATTAAATGAAATATATATATTATATATTAACAAGGTTTAAAATATAAAATAAATTTCAAATTTGGATATCATTTCAAAATCAGAAATCAGTAGTAACATGAAAACTTCACTGTTGCATGAAATGTCATTTGTGTTTAGCCTACATCATCAGTTTCTATCTAATGTGAATCAAGAGGCTATCAGCTTCGCTACCAGGGCGTCTTTTTTGTCTTCAAAAAGTTTTATTATTCAAGTACAGATCCATAAACACATTGAAAACATTAAATGCATACATACATACACGAAAAAGGGGCACATAAAATTTACATTAAAGAGGTTGTAAGGCATTGTAAATGTTCAGAGAAGGCTTTCTTATTTGTCAGTTCTTTTTTAAGGTTTCAAAATATAATTTCATGTCATTTTGAAATTGGTGAATATTCAGTTTTCTTTCAGATCATTTACATTTATAGATATTTTCAAATAAAATTAAAAGTTTCAAAATTAAACCTGGCATTTATCCAAATAATTTCCTTCATAGTAAAAAATGCTACCAGGCTGTCTTGGTCCGTTCGAGCGTATGGGGAGTGACGTAAGCAAAGAAAAATGGCTGACTTGGATGTGGGTGGGGCTTGATGTCAAGCCCTGCCTTCCCGCAGCCTGCAGCGAGATACACTTGCTTTTTTCGGCACAACACCGGCATCCAATAAGTCGCATTGCTGCCATCTACGGAACTAGCACTTTAGTGCAATAGATCCGGTTATACAGCCCAGTGTCTATTAAAAATGTGAATAAAAAACGTTTTCCCCTCCCGCTTGATCCTACATCTAAAATACTTTTCAGAGACACTTCTTCCAAGCCAATTTCTTGCAATTCTCTGAGTAGATCTTGTCTTTGGCGGTCATAATTTCTACAAGAAATCAAAACATGTTGAACTGTCTCCGGTTCCTGACATGAACACAAACCACTCTGGTGTTTTCCTAAAATAAATGAAGTGCTGTTCAGAAACGTGTGACCAATCCTCATTCTAGAAATAATAACCTCTTCCCTACGTCTACCCTCCCTTCTTTTACAAACATTAACAACACAGTCTCACTCCCTACTCGTGAAATGTATGACGCATGGTCAAGGACCCTGGCGTCAAGTTTCAACGAAATAGGGGTACCCTTAACGTCATTTTTCGACGAGGGGGTCCGTCAGATAGACATTCATGTTAGGCCCTCACCGTCAGATATCGACGAAAGAAAAAAACACGCCCCCCACCCCTTAACTCGAAATCTGGGACAGTTATTGGTATTTTAGCCCAATAACCGCTGTTTTAATCAACATTATTCACGAGATATTATCATGGTTTATATGTATTTCTTTTAATGTTATTATTTCGGTCTATTTCGGCCAGGGAAGCTGGGTTGCTTTTTTGTTGATTTATATTTTTTAAACTATAACGCCAAATCTATCAACATTTATTAAGATGTTATCGTGGTATTCATTTCTTTACTTTAATAATATTATTTCGATCTTATTACCGGTGAAATATTACAGTATATGCTGTAATACAGAAGATTACGATATGATCCGAGCTGGACGCATTCAAAGCCGATAGGCCTATCCCCTAATGCAATGCGGCCATTCATTTCAAAGAATCGGGCAGCGATCAGCGGGTCTTTAACGCCAGGATCGCTTCAATATACATATATACAGTCAGTGGTCAGTATCACTTCAATATACATATATACAGTCAGTGGTCAGTATCACTTCAATATACATATATACAGTCAGTGGTCAGTATCACTTCAATATACATATATACAGTCAGTGGTTGTGTCACCAGCAACAACACGATGCTCAGTTTTGTTCCAGTAAGTTATGAACCATAATAACGTTTAAACGAATCCGCGGAAAAGTCCGGAAGTGACGTAGTACGTCCCGCTCAGCGGATACGAAGATACAAATATATAATATTCGTAATATTGATGTTTTTTTCTAACGTTGTATTTGAGGAGTTAAACAATAAAGATGGTTATAATAATAAAATACAGTTTCATGTATTTGTCTAGATTTAAACGAATCCGCGGAAGTGACGTGGAAATTCCACATCTCGTCTGTGAAAGAATGTTCCACGTTGTACGTGAGAATTTACACAATAAAATACTAATAATGAAAACATTGTGTTTTATATTTAGCACTTTGATTTGCCTCAACCTACAGTTGAGTGTTTAGAAATACAGCCTAATGGCTTGTTTGACTAATTTGCATTTTTTTTTTAATTGTACTGTTGTGAAAAACAATAAACTATATACAAAGAGAAGCATTTTTTATTTTATTTTCCATGCATAGTTATTTAAAAACGCAATTTTCTAATTTTGCAGTTGATTAATATTAATAGCAAAGACTAAAGGGGAAAACATGAGTATATTTATGTGTGGGACTTAGTTTGATTTAAAATCACACTGCATTATTAGTTGTTTTAAATAAATTACTTTTTTGAAATATCAATTTATTTTAGACCTAACATATTAATTATTATATTCAAAAGATGATCCTCAAATCAATCACCGTGGTTACAGCTTGTAGCCATCCTAACCTTTGTAGCCTTTACTGAGACTACCTTTTCAAAATTAAGAAGGGACTAGTTTTAGGAAGCATTTTCAGGAAATTAAAAGGATAAGCAGATTGTTGCCAAGGTTTTTGTTCACAGAGTAAGATGTATAAAGCTTTGTTTGGGTATGTATACATATACAACATGTGTTTTGGCATTTTTGGCACACTTCTACCTCAGCCCTACTGCACAAAGACAAAACTCACACATCTCATTCAACCATTTCACAAGCTGAGAAAAGGGTCATGACATGGGTCAGAGCAGTGGTTCCCAACCTTTTTTCCTTGGTGCCCCCCCCCCACCCTTGAAACTGAAGTTGAGGTAACTCTCGAGGTAGAGCTGGGTCAGAGGATATCAGAGGTCATAAATGATGAACCAATCCATCGGCTCTGCTCCTATAGGCCCAATGGTGTTCATATGGACAACATGCACCTTTGGCTGGAAGGCCCGTGTTGAAAGTGTGTGTTATCATTTAGAGCAGACACCCACGGTGAATCAGATGGTTTATGTTATACAAGGCTGCATTACAGAGCATATTAATATGACTGTCATGAAGGTTGTGTAGAGGAATAGAAACCAGTCTCTCCAGGCAAGCACACAGAATATGGTCTGCTCTATCTTTATTCTCCATGCCAAGTATGAGCTCTTATCCTCTGCAGAAGATATGGGTAAACTTAACTTTTCTAAACTATAGGCCTAATTTGGACCTACCTCAATTAAAACTTTAAATAATGTTGATTGAGATTGAGGGTGTGCAATAGCTTCATGATATGAAGCATGGTTGTGTTGCTCTTGTCACTGTTTGTGAACGATGAGCAATAGATTGTTGCTGTGTGATGTGCTTCAGTCTAGCCTATATCACTTTGTTCATGTTGTTTTTTATTGTAAGTATGTCAGCTGTATGATAAAACAATATGTCAAGTGTTATTTGTGAAGCATTTGAACTCAAGGCTGATATCCCTCTCGGGACAATAAAGTATCTCCTGCTAAGTGGTCTCCATGATGTGTAAAAATTAAAACGTTGTCGTAGGACTATAGCAAACACATCGTTGGAAAGGTCTCAACCTGGAGAGGAACATATGTCAGTCTGAAGAGGATACATTACTCCTGCTTTGAAATATTGACCTCTGAACCTTGAACCCAGTCCATGTATGAAGGCCTGTCATTTAGCAACAGAAGGTGCTACACACATAAGACCAGCTGTTATAGAAGGTGCTACACACATAAGACCAGCTGTTATAGAAGGTGCTACACACATAGGACCAGCTGTTATAGAAGGTGCTACACACATAAGACCAGCTGTTATAGAAGGTGCTACACACATAAGACCAGCTGTTATAGAAAGCTCTGGACCTCAGCTGTCATGTAGATATGGTCACCAAATTGTACCTACTGTAAGCACTGTCAAATATGGTAATAAGCTATTTTCACCTAGGCTATTTAACGATTTTATTTTTAAAATCTGATGACACCAGTGTGTTCTCCATACCAAAAAAACCCAGGGTGTATCCAAAATTATACACTGCCAACGCCAACTGCCTACTTATGAGAAATATACCAATATACTTTAAAACTACAACTCACATAAGAAACGCCCCAGAAGCTGTTACAAAGCTTGAGCACTTGTAGTTCTTCCGGGGTGGGTGGGGGGGACTCGTTTGGCTCCTGTTTCTGCTGTCTGCCGTGAGATGGCTCGATTCCATTTCAGATTGAGGCCGCCCACCGGCCGGCCGAGCACACAATATATGAGACAAATACATGAAACTGTATTTTATTATTATAGCTATCTTTATTGTTTAACTCCTCAAATACAACGTTAGAAAAAAACATCAATATTACGAATATTATATATTTGTATCTTCGTATCCGCTGAGCGGGACGTACTACGCCGCTTCCGGAGTTTTCCGCGGATTCATTTAAACGTTATTATGGTTCATAACTTACTGGAACAAAACTGAGCATCGTGTTGTTGCTGGTAATACAATCACTGACTGTATATATGTATATTGAAGCGATCCTGGCGTTAAAGACCCGCTGATCGCTGCCCGATTCTTTGAAATGAATGGCCGCATTGCATTAGGGGATAGGCCTATCGGCTTTGAATGCGTCCAGCTCGGATCATATCCTAATCTTCTGTATTACAGCATATACTGTAATATTTCACCGGTAATAAGACCGAAATAATATTATTAAAGTAAAGAAATGAATACCACGATAACATCTAAATAAATGTTGATAGATTTGGCGTTATAGTTTAAAAAATATAAATCAACAAAAAAGCAACCCAGCTTCCCTGGCCGAAATAGACCGAAATAATAACATTATAAGAAATACATATAAACCATGATAATATCTCGTGAATAATGTTGATTAAAACAGCGGTTATTGGGCTAAAAATACCAATAACTGTCCCAGATTTCGAGTTAAGGGGTGGGGGGCGTGTTTTTTTCTTTCGTCGATATCCGACGGTGAGGGCCTAACATGAATGTCTATCTGACGGACCCCCTCGTCGAAAAATGACGTTAAGGGTACCCCTATTTCGTTGAAACTTGACGCCAGGGTCCTTGACCATGCGTCATACATTTGACGAGTAGGGAGTGAGACTGTGTTGACATTAACTGAGTCAGTGACCTTACTAGACATTGAGAATAAGTGCCTCCCTTTGTGTTCTTGCTCCCAGAGATGTTGCCATTTTAAAATTATTCCCAGCCACACGATAGGGGAGAGCCGGGACAGTTGAAACACTTTTTAATTAAACGTAATTTACAAAGCAATCGTATCGCACTGAAAGCAAATATTTTGTCACTAGCAACCTACACCTGTCCTCTGTCAAATACAGTTGCATTTTCAGCTTTCAACAAAACCGTTCAGGAATTATTACAGCAAAAGTGGGGCATATGCAATGTTTCATTCGTCCCTCCTGGTTGGGACGATTGAAACAGCATAGGGGGATGAATGAAATATACAATTTAAGCCATATAAACTTCCCACTACTTCAATATTTTACAACATATCATGAATGGCACCCCCCCAAGAGCTATTTGATGCTTCAATTCTAAACCATGCCTAGAAAATTGTGAGAGACGATACGCATATCTTGAATGATAATTTTAAATTATTACCTTCAGGAAGGAGGTATAGGGTCTTGATGTGCAGGTCTAATCGACTAAAAAACTCCTTTGTTCCTACTGCAATCAAGGCGCTAAATAGAAATTAAATACTGTGAACTGCCTTCTTGTGTTTTTTTTATTTTTATTTATTTTTATTTATCTTATTTGTTTTAATGGATGCTGTATTGTGTGAATGATCTATTATTGTGTTTTATGTATTTTGATCATGTGTTTTATGTACTTCAATCATGTTGCTTTGCAGGACTAGACTATGCACTATGCTAGACTATGCGTGTCCAAGACAAATTTCCCAGTGATGGGACTAATAAAGTATAAAGTAAAGTAAAAGGTGTTATTTAAGATAAATTGTTGCTGGGCTATACGTCTTGGTGAATATATGTTAACAACTCATTGCCGTCACCTTCAAGCGTGTATGAAGCGGTTTTTGAAATATCATGCACTGTGGATGATTCTGCCATTTTTATAGCTAGAACAGTACGTTTTCCCATTTATATCATGTTTCTATTGTGGAAAATGTCATTTCACTAGGTTTTTACGTGGGTTGGGTCACTGCATAGTGCCCTTAACGACCCACAGCCCATCATTCTCCATAGGATAACATGGGAAAACTCGACCCCCTACCTGGTTGGGCCCAAATATATTTTCATCTTTCTAAAACTGCTTTTCCATGTCTCCCCTCCATAACTTATTGTATAAACACAGATATTTGTGCATTTACTTAAAATACATGGAGTTACAGCCAGGTCGGGGAAAGTTGAAACAGCTGTTGCAACCGTCCTGACATAGACATATGAAGACATAGACATATGCCATTATAACCTGTTTTGCTTTCCATGTAAACAAGCATGCAATATGGAAGTCTGGGATTGTGGAGAACACTAAATGGTCCACTGAATAAGCACGTAGTCAAACCTTTGAATGAAAAACACTCATTAATAATCGAAAAAAATGTAACCGCTAATTAAGTTTACTTTCGACCATCAAAACTTGTTTATCGCCTGTAACTCCGTGATTAAAGGAAATAACAGGGAGATATTTGGCTGATAGTAGGAGGTTAACATGCTCTATGTCATCATTGCACTCGGAGAAAACTGGAATGTTTCATGTGTCCCACGTTTCAATCGTCCCGGCTCTCCCCTACTTTTACCCTCCGCCTTGGATAGATTAATGGTGACATCTATAGCCTCCTTTTGAGCAGCTTCCTTGGCCAACTTATCACTTTTCATTTGAGGCAATACCTACATGAGCTGGGACCCATACAAATGATATTTCTACCCCTCTCCTTGTCACATCTCTAATTGCCAGAAGAATATCATATACAACATCTTGTCGACTCTTTCATAACCCTTTCCCAATACTACTAATAGCTGACACAGAGTCACTACATATCAACACTTTTTGGTTCTGAATCTGTTCAGTCCATCACACTGCCACCAGAATTGCATACTCCACTGTGAACACACTTAGGAAATTTGAGGTTGAGACTTCCGCTTCCTCCCAGTCCGGGTTTTTCAGATTAAAAGTTTAAAATGAAAGATGGCCGCCGCCTGGAGGTCAGGAGGGAAACAACAGATCCACATTCAGTTCATTAATCAGTTAGTGGTGGACTGGAACTGAGACCATTTACTCAAGTACTGGACTTAACTCCAGGTACTGGGACTTTACTTGAGTATTACATAATGTACAGCATTTTAATAACTAAAATAATGTAGAAGTATAAGGAGAAATTAAAAATATATATATTAATTTTGAGCATTTTAATGTATTTTTCCACCAGACTCCCTTGAATTAAAACAGAAATGTTATTGTGAAGTCCTTGTACGTTATTCTCTGGCGCTACCCGAGCTGGCTATGTCCTCCGGTAAGAGAGTCGCTGCAACCTTCGCTTTTAGTTCAACACATTTATTGCTATCCAAATCCAGCAGTGAATAATGTGGTTGTGGCTTGCAATAGTATGTGTTTGGGCGCGTGTGTGTGTGTGTGGTTTTCTGTAAAATAAGAATGTGAATTAATTCACCCATTTACATGTGGAGATATGCTGGCTCTATACACGCTAAAAGTCCTGATTATTTACATGGAGTCTGGTGGAGATATGCTGGCTCTATATTCCGATGATTATTTATGGGGGGGGGGTGGGGTTTTGTGGGGGGGGTTTGGGGGTTTTTTTTGGGGTTGTTTCAGACACTTAGAATAATAATCTGAGTCTGTCAGCACTTTTAGTGGATGGAAACGTTCTCTTATCAAGGAGTTGAAACACAGAAACGGCAGGATGGAGAAATCCACCAAATCAAGTCCCAAATAATCAGCATGAGGCCTCGTTTTATTTCATTTATTCTGTTCAGAGAAATGAAGAGGTCCAGAAATCCCTGCAAGTCTGCTGCTACGTCCAGGACCGAGAACAAGCTTCTTTGCAGGAGTAAGCATTCATTTGTTTCAAATTTCAAGAAGTTTAAAATGAAATCATTGACATTAATTTAAAAGTCAGATGAATAAATCAGCTGTTTGCTCTTTGACTTGGTCTGTTCCCTGTTGCTCCATCATTCTTTAGTGTTCGCTGGAAAACATCACCATCATCAGAGTCTTTACTTTCAGTCTGAACACACCTCAACAGATTTAAAACCACATTCTGTCACAGAAAATACAAACAGCGAATATGAAATATCAGACAAAGATTATTAAATGAAAGTTCACAAAGGAAGATAATATCATGGTAAACTAAAAAACAACAATAACTTGAGAGCATAGAGTTAAAAATGGCCAACTTCCAGTTGGGTGGAGCTAATAAAAGTAAATTGGAAATATGTCTGTAATAATGAGAGCAACGTGTGTACCAATTTTTGTAAATGTCAGAGCAACTGTTTCCAAATTAAGGCCTTCCACACATTTCAGGGCGCTAAACACAAATTAACCAACTCCCTCTAGTCTCGTACTGCTCACAGGATTTCATTGTTTTGTTTTTTGAGTTTGTGAGTATATTAAAGGATGTCACAAATGTGGTCAAAGGCTAAAACTCATTAGGGGGCGCTATAACCTTTATCTGAACCATGGTGTGTATTAAGGGACGTTATGGGAGACCACTGCAGAACTTTGCTATGTTCACCTGGACTGACGTGACAATTAAAGTGAGTCTTTCTATCTATCTATCTATCTATCTATCTATCTATCTATCTATCTATCTATCTATCTATCTATCTATCTATCTATCTATCTATCTATCTATCTATCTATCTATCATTGACACATGACAGCCAGGAATGCATTGTAGCATCAGCCTTTCAGTATCCACCATTCACACCAACATTTCAGACATTGCGATCTCTAGTTTCCTTTTCTTATATATTTAACACAAATAAGTGTGTAACGATACATGTATTCGTATTAGAATAGAATATGCTTTATTAATCCCACACTGTGGTGCTACAGCAGCTCAAAAGAAAAAGAAAATTCCACACATCAGAATAACAAAAACCCTTCAAAGGAAAGGAACGTAATATGTAGTCGTAGCCATCATAACATACATGCAGAAGGAAACAGCTTGGCTCTGAAAACATGTTCACGAGGCAGTGTGAATGCGTTGGTGTTTTTTAAGGTTACCACTCTCAGAAAAAGTTTTCCCACATTGTACACACCAGTACGGCTTCTCTCCAGTGTGAATGCGTTGATGTATTTTTAGTTGACTCGGTCGTGTGAAAGCTGCCCCACATTGATGACAGCTGTGTAGATTCTCTCCTGTGTGAATACGTTCATGTCTTTTTAGGTAACTCTGTTGTGTGAAAGCTACCCCACATTGATCACAGCTGTACGGCTTCTCTCCAGTGTGAACTCTCTGATGAAGCTTTAAATATGCAGATGTTGTGAAAGATTTGTCACAGTGTTTGGTCTGGGTCCTTCTCCTCCTCTCCGTTTCTATAGCAACAGACAAACAGATAAAGAGTTAGTGAACAACCTTCTTTAAACCCTGGACTTGCTCTCACTCACAATTTTAGCTCTTCATACAATAAGGGACCGTTCGGTATTTATGGAATGGACCACCGGAAGAAAACAGGGGAGGGTCATGTATTTTTATTCTTTGTCAGATAGACAGACAGATTTTTTGTCCGTCGCCTGGCCTATTCCCATTATTAATGTGACTATTATCGCCACTGTTCATCATATCCCCAACCGGCACCGTCAGACACCGCCTACCAAGAGCCTGGGTCTGTCCGAGGTTTCTTCCCAAGAGGGAGTTTTTCCTTGCCACTGTCGCACTGGTCGCACTGCTTGCTCTTGAGGGAACGACTGCAATTGTTGGGGCTTTGTAAATTATAGAGTGTGGTCTTGACCTACTCTATCTGTAAAGTGTCTCGAGATAACTCATGTTATGATTTGATACTATAAATAAAATTGAATTGAATTGCCTGCTTCTCCCAGTCCTGATTTTTCCTCTACCTGGAGGAGAGTCAGGGACTTACATGACCTTGGTCGAGTATTTCGCCATGTGTGCTCGAATGACTGAGGAGGCCAAAGCAGCCAGCCTTCATGCTGGAAAACAAGTGTCCAGTACGCTTTCTAGCAGCTCCCCTGATCTGCTGTCTGGCTCTACTGCTACCTGTTCTGCGGGCAGCCCCTACAACAAGTCCTTTGAGGGGACCCGCCTGGCTATATTTTCTGGGAACCGTGGAGGCCGCAAGAGAGGACATGGTCGATATGGGTCCTGACGCCATTCCCAGCTTCAACCTCTCTTTAGCCCAGAGCCCATGCTGTTCAGCGGTCCCGAGCTGACCAGTTTTCCTGAGTTGTACAGTGTTCCCGAGTTGACCAGTGTTCCAGACTCACAGCTGACATCTAGCCACCCAGAGTCTTTGTCGACCGACCTCCCAGAGTCTTCGCCTATGGGCGATCAAGGGAATTTGCCGGGTTTCGGCATCCCAGTGACTTGTCATCCCAGACTCCTGTCCGTAGTGTTTTGTCAGCGGCCCAGCCGACTCCTGATGCTATTCCTGTTGCCTCATTTCCTATTACGGTTCCAGTTGCCTTGGTGTCAGACCCTGGCCCAGACAACCCATCGCCTGTCTTCAGCCCAGCTTACCCATCACCTGCCCGGCCTCCAGAAGGATTCTACCTTTGCCGCCGGCCTTCAGGTGTTTTGAAGTGTTGGAAACAAGCATTACCTGGGTCCTGGGTTTGTGCCACTGTTGCTCAGACCCTGTGCAGCTGTAATGTGAAGTTTGATAAAGCAATGCTACAATGTAACTGTATAGTGCAAGCCCTGCCACACATGAGCACTGGCATGCCAGCAGTTCAACAGGCTTAGAGTGTGTTTTTGATGTTCAGGAATGTTATAGTGTATGTTATATAACTAAAATACATGTATTAACCTACTGGAATTTAGTCACTGGTGTGTTTAACCCCACTTGCTGGGTAGGGGTGAACTAGGCTGCATTGTTATCTAATATCCTGATACTGCAAATACCATTTCATTCCTAAAATGTATTTTTGCATTTTGCTCTGACAGAAAGCTCATCGGACGACCGGAAGTGATTGGGCTGGCTTGTCCGTAACCAGGACGTAACTGTGCATATAGCCTATTGGATAATGTACACTCAAGTTAAACCCACTTCCAGTTCTGAACGGTTCAGTACGAAACGCGCGAAATGGCCGACCCACCACGGCAACGCCCTATGACGAAAAGTTTTTCTTTTAATAACTTTTCATCTTTAACCTCTTTTTTAAGTTGATCGGATGAAATCTCTATAGGGCTGGACCCGAATATTCGAATATTTGAATATTCGTTCGGTGGGTTGGTATTCGATTTTAAAATTTGACATTCGAATATTCGTTTTTTTAATTTTTTTATTTTGGTTAATTTATTTTCTGCATTTATCTCTCATTCACACTCCAGTCCAGTTGGTGGCGGTAATGCACATTTAAGTTGGTTTGCCAAACGCCAATAAACTAGAAAGAAGAAGAAGATACTGTCGGTACACAATGACGCCCACTTCGAGCATTTATGGTGCGTTCTTTTTGTCTTGCAATCGCAACTAGTAGCTCGAGTGTGACGTCACATCCATGTCGGAAAACGAGTTACCGTGGGTTGTTGCGTTCTTTTTGTCACACAATACTACGAGTTGGAGAAAAGATGGATTTTTGTAACATTTTTAGTAACATTTAGGATTCTATTCACCCAGTTATTGACATATTACACAACTATATTTCACAGTTTGATGCATGAAAATTACGTTTTGATTAACGTTAACGTTAGGCTACTGCTCTGCTTTCTGCTCAAGGCTCGGCTTAAAGCCATTGTTGTCATATAGCAACCTCAGCTGCACAAGCTACAAAATAACTAATCAGGTGGTATTTAACTCATAATAAGACTGTAGCGACATGCCTATAGGTAGCAGTATACAGTGCTATGTGTACGACTTCTTCATTTGGTTACAACAAAGACAAAAGTACTTAAAACTGTAGAAAACCACAATG
This sequence comes from Perca fluviatilis, assembly GCF_010015445.1. Lineage (NCBI taxonomy): Eukaryota > Metazoa > Chordata > Actinopteri > Perciformes > Percidae > Perca > Perca fluviatilis. The sequence goes on from NC_053125.1 coordinate 34,394,497, forward strand.
TTTACTACGTGTGATGCACGACGTAGCCATCTTTGAAAGTGAGCTCGGGGTCCTCTGAGTTCTGACGACTTGACGAGTTGTAAATACGACCTCGGGGGCGTTCTTTTTGCAACTTCCGGGTCATAACTCCGGAAAACAACTCGTAAAACGACTTCGGTGGACAAAAAGAACGCACCATGCGCAAGCTGGGCAGAGAAGCTAGCGGCAATAACAGAGTTAAGTGCGGAAATGGGAAAAGTGTTTCACGTTTTTCCGTTGTGATTCGGCCAGAAACTTCAACATTGTGAGGCGAAGAGATCGTTTTGGAATATAAACCTTGGATATTACATTTCCTTGGACTCTTGGGGATTTATGAAAATCAAGTTTTGGTCCACTTTGTACCACTTTGTTGCTGAAAGGACAAGGACAACAGGTATGCATGCACTCTCGGCTGCGCAGATTACGGCTAAATTGTTTTATTTTCTTTTACTTTGTAACAGTTGTGTACATGGCTTTATATTTTAAAGATTTAATGCTTTAAAGTTATAAAAACGCTCATGAGTGGAAGTTTTATCGAGGTTACAGCGACGCCCCCAGTCACAAAGTGTCCCGTTGACGAGACGGTGATCCTTGAGAGGTTAAAAGTTTATTAATTCTGAACGCGTCTGGCCTGTCTATTTATATTGCACCAAATACGACACTGCTGCACTCCCTTGTGAAGTCGTTTGGATGAAAGGTTCTCAAAATAATGAAAATGCAAACAAACAGACACATAGAGATTCCTGCCTTTATTAGAGATAATAATATGTTCCGAAGCTTCGAATATTCGATGCTCATTACTACCGAAGCTTCGAAGCTCAAAAAATGGTATTCGGACCAGCCCTAAATCTCTAGGAGGAGTTTGTTAAAGTACGACATGTATATACTAGAGAGATACATTGTTGTCTCTCCGACATAAAATAAGTTTGTAGGGAAAAAGAATGGGTGAGGCTATTTGCACCCCTGGTACAATTAGCAGTGTATGCTATTTGCACCCCTGGTACAATTAGCAGTGCTATTTGTACCCTGGTGCAATTAGAAGAGTATGCTATTTGCACCCCTGGTACAATTAGCAGTGTATGCTATTTGCACCCCTGGTACAATTAGCAGTGCTATTTGTACCCTGGTGCAATTAGAAGAGTATGCTATTTGCACCCCTGGTACAATTAGCAGTGTATGCTATTTGCACCCCTGGTACAATTAGCAGTGTATGCTATTTGCACTCCTGGTACAATTACAAGTGTATGCTATTTGCACCCCTGGTACAATTAGAAGAGTATGCTATTTGCACCCCTGGTACAATTAGCAGTGTATGCTATTTGTACCCTGTCTACATTAGCAACTCTCCAGTTTTAAGTTCTTAGGCATCCACATGTCAGACTCCCTCTCGTGGTCCGTCCATATCAGCTGTGCCGTTAAGAAGGCCCATCAGAGGACTGCACAATCAAACCCGGCCCCCGGCAGCTGATTTCAGCCCTGGTACACTGTACCACTCTCTACTACACTGTATACTGTAAAAATGATATTAAATCACCTTTTCTTTAACGTTTGAATGTTAGCAGAGAAACACACTGTAATGGTTAGCTCCCTGTTTTTAACAAAGACCTTAAAGAGGAACCTGAGAGACTCCAGCTGAGAAACACAAAGACACCCAGAGGACTTGGAAACGGTCCAGGTTAGTCACTTGGTCTGTGTGTTGTGTTTCTCCTGCTGCAGTTCTCTGGAACACAGGCGTGGTGGATGTTTCTAGATCAACAGTACATACAGTAGATAGATAGATTAGATAGATAAATGTTAGTACATGTACAACAGGTTCAACAGCTTCACTTCTACACAAACTAAACTTACTGCACCTGAACCTTTATCACATTCCAAATCAGGTCTACCATAGGGGGGCAAAGCATCACCAGATTGTTTTCCAAAGGATAGTTTGGAGAACTTAGCAACCTTCAAAACAGGTTTCAAGTTTCTTATCATCAGCGCCAGTGTTGCCAAGTCTGCTTATTATAAGGTTACAAGTCGCTTACAAATATTGGTAGTTGCGGGTCGTGTTTTTTTTGGGTTTGTTTCTAAAGTGTAGTTGCTTATTTGGGCTTGTTCCCAGCTCCATAATAAGTTGTCAAGCAGTCTTGCCTGTTCCCTCTGTCCCTCCCCTTGCCCCATACACACAGGAGACAGCAGGGTTTTTCCCACCCACATCCTGCTTCTAATTGGCTCTGAGCCAGATGGCAACGAGTACTAGCCAAACAGAGGCATAGCAGGTCAATCTGTTTGTTCTGTTTAGGAAAACGTCAGTGAGTGACATTTAAATGAAAATACGTGACTGGACTGATGGTGACTGGACTGTACGAGAGTTTTTGGAGGAACAAATGCCCGGGACAAAGTGGGCGAAATACGGGAAGAAATATAACAAAGACTGGGAGAAAGAGAAAGGAGTAAAAGAATGGATTCAACCTGTCGCAGATTGAATCAATACTTTCTCCTGTTTCTGGGTTATAGTTATTTAAAAATGGGATCTTCTGCAGTCCCTGCAATAATAAACAACGAATTTGTGAATTCAGGATGATATTTATTTGTGTGTGCAGATTTTAATTATCACAGGTTTACTGTGTATATAATGTACTTGGTACATCAGTCTATATTTGATATCCCATCAGTTTTCTAATGTTAAATAACGTTAAAAGGTGGTTTAACTCCCTATTGTAGTCATTGGGCCTCATTCACCAACCGTTCTTACGAAGAAATGTGTTCTTAAACCCTTCTTACACACTTTTTACGAAGATTCTCACTAATGTTTTCTTAACTGGGATTTGTTCTTAGCTAAGAAGAAAATCTACGAACACTGAAAAGCACTCTTACGCACATTTGAGTGATGACAATTTGCTCCAAATGATTGGTTACTGCATTTTATTTAATTCTACAGTCGTTTACAATGATAGTATTGTACTGTATTGTATTTCTGATCATTTGTTGAAAAGAAAATCATATTATGCAAAAAAAACACTAACACTGCAATATACATTAGCAGTTAAACTGATTAAATCCTGCGTTATTTGGTGATTGATCGCTTTTATAGTGCCAAAATACAGTGGTAGAATGTAACAAAGTACAAATTCGTCCTAACTGTACTTAAGTACATTTTTCACGTATCTGTACTTTACTTAAGTAGACTCAATAGTGCATAGCCTGCTTTTGAATTTTACTTTGTTACATTTTGCAGCAATTATCTATACTTTCTATTCCACTACATTTCTACAATGTTCAGTTACATTTTCTGATCAGTTTTCCCCCTGCCAAAACGTCTTCCTGACCGTCACACGTTTGTCTCACCAATAAAGTTTGGTTGCCGTAGATACTGTATATATGGGGCACCGCTGATCCAAACCGGCTCCGGTGCTCCAGAGCCCGGGCACAGCACCGCTGACCCTCGGTAAAACAACCTCCGGTAAAAGTGAAAATGAAAACGTTTGTTTTTATTATTCCCGTTTTTAAATCATAGTTGCATCACTACAGCGTCGTTTACTCCTCCGCCAGGCTGCGTAAGACGCGTTCATATCTTATTTATTTGGCTGGACCTCTTCACATCTCCCCATTTGCGCTGCTTCACACACTTTATTTGCTTACTTGCATGGTTAAAGAAAATAAAACCGTCTTAAAATACATCCATGAATAAAACCAACCGCATTCTGATTCTAACAACACATTTCCGTTTTATGCTGGTTAGGCTAGGCACTTTTTTTAAAAGCCAGGCCTTGTTTGTGGTAGTGGACACCTTATACTTTTACTAAAGTAATATGTCTCTGGTTATTTATACTTTTATTTAAGTACTGAGATTCAGTATTTCCTCCACCACGGCTCCGACAATCTAATCTAATACGCGCAGTCTCCCAGGAGGTGCACAGGAAGTGTCATGTCCTTTTATGGGAATTTTTGGGGCGTTATTTTATGCTAATTAGGAACAACTGGCACGCGCTTTCAGTTACGAAGACGTGGAATTCATCCATCCTAAGAACACAGATGCGAACAAATCTGCTGTTTAAGAACACGTCATGAATCCGACATAGACTTTTCTTAGGAACCTTCTTAAGAACATATTTAAGAGAAAACTTGCGCACAGTTTACCAATCTGTCCACATGGATGTACATTGACAATCTGTACCCACGGATTGTAAAACCGTGCACACAGTTTATTTATTTTTCTCTTCCCGGAACCTAGGGGGGCTCCGTAGAAAAAGTCCCTTGTTTTGGGCTTGTTTTCACAGGCCTGGTTGCTTATTTGTCTCGCAAGATCTGGCAACACTGATCAGCGCGCATGGTCGCCGCTAAACGTCTGGTCGTTTATACTGATTGCAGTCAAAGGTAGAGAAGCTCTGAGAACTGAATTCTTCTCTTACAGTCTGTAGTATAGCGTCTGTGTCTTTACACAGCCTTGCAGACTCGCCGCTCACAGCCGCCCAGGCCAAGGTTGGGATATATCGCCGTCCACATCGTCCCGACAACGCTGACTGAGAGAAGCATGAAACCAGTGTGTGTGTGTTTGTGAAATCCTGGACATGTTGGACAAAGGTGTCTTCAGCTGAGACCAGAGACCCTCCATCAGATTCAGATCTTAGTCTCTCAGGATCACATCCTTCCCCCAGTCTCTGCTCCTCCTCTACACATTTAACATATTAATATATTACAGTTTTTTACAATCATTTTGGCACTAATTTCAGAACCTTGACGTCATTTTTCAAAACTCTAACACTTGTTTCAATTGCTTGGATACAATACACATAAACCAAAGATCATTTTTTCATTTAACAAAGATCAGCTGTTCAATATGACACAACTTAACATCAAAGTACTACTATTTCAAAAGGCAAGTCACACATTACATTTCAGATGATTGTCTATTCATTTCATTACAATCATCTAACTATCAATCCATACAACTACTCAAAATGATAAGTAACTGTTGCATTACTCTTAATGACTAGTTGTATGGAAACAGATAAACAATATTCCATGTTTAGATCATGAAAGTTTCAAGATAATGAGACTCATTGTCATCAGTTAGTGTGGAGCATGAACCAATCAGAATACAGTATCTATGGATGTAATATTTCATCATCATTCTTTACTGTAATGTACTACTGTTTATCAGACACTGTTTCTATGGTCCCATGTACTACTAATGTAATGTATTACTGTTTATCAGACACTGTTTCTATGGTCCCATGTACTACTACTGTAATGTACTACTGTTTATCAGAGACTGTTTCTATGGTCCCATGTACTACTACTGTAATGTACTACTGTTTATCAGACACTGTTTCTATGGTCCCATGTACTACTACTGTAATGTATTACTGTTTATCAGACACTGTTTCTATGGTCCCATGTACTACTACTGTAATGTATTACTGTTTATCAGACACTGTTTCTATGGTCCCATGTACCACCTTTGAGGCTATTTACAGTATTGACAGTACTGGACAAGACAAGACAGACAACTAGACTATCAAAATAAAACAGGAAACAGAACATAAACAGAGAAGTCACAATAGGGAACACAACAAAATATATACAGGCCGCAATAAACAACACAGGATACAGGAACAGAAAACTACAGAATAAACATACAAACACAGGAAACATACAGAAATCAATAATACAGGCAACAGAAATGAACAAACAGGTAACTGAAATGTCCGTAGCCATCACAGTATCACCTATTTTTGTACTACAATATTTAATGATGAACGATGACCCAGTGAAAATATGTGTAGCTTGTGGGTGGGTGATCTAAAGTAACGTTTCAATGGTATTTCACCATCAATTAGTTTTTTGATCCAATGATTTTGCAAGTGCAAGATTTCTTTAAAGATATGAATGCACAATGCCATGTTTTGAACATTAGACAGTCTGTGTTACAAGTGATGACCGTTGTGAGTTTTGTATCTAGAGTTTTAAAAAATGAAATCAACTGAAATTAGTAGCAAAGTGATTGTAAAAAACAAAAAAATGTAGGTTCACAATACATGTTGGCCATCCTAGATGTATGCCAAAACAAAAAGACAGAAACCTGTTTTTCAAAATGCAATCACTTGCCATCTGAGCAGTGTTTGGAAGATTTGTTGACTTTGAGACTCAGAAATCCCCCCAGATCCTGAAACTTCCAATATTCAGGCTGTTCAATATTCATTCATTCATTCATTATCTGTGTCTATCTGTGTCTATATGTGTCTATATGTGTCTATCTGTGTCTATATGTATCTATATGTGTCTATCTGTGTGTATCTGTCTATCTGTGTGTATCTGTGTCTATATGTGTATGTATGTGTCTATCTGTGTCTATATGTGTATGTATGTGTCTATCTGTGTGTATCTGTGTGTATCTGTGTCGATATGTGTCTATATGTGTGTATCTGTGTGTATCTGTGTCGATATGTGTCTATATGTGTCTATCTGTGTGTATCTGTGTCGATATGTGTCTATATGTGTCTATCTGTGTGTCTCTGTGTCTATATGTGTCTATCTGTGTGTATCTGTGTATCTGTGTGTATCTGTGTGTATCTGTGCATCTGTGTATCTGTGTGTATCTGTGTATCTCTGTCTATCTGTGCGTGTATCTGTGTAACCTAAAAAGTATTGAATTCAGTAGCCAGTCCTAATCGTGAGGCCTCTGTGAAATGTACAAGTGTATATCATGTGCATGTAAACATAGTCAGTGCTGGTGAACCACATTGGTCCAGACTGAATGTTGCCATTACATTTTCTAAAGACCTTGCTGTTCCCCATGAGAATGATTCAGGATTTTTAATTCAACTGTTTAGTTGTTTTTATAGTTGTTTGCTCACTCCCCCAAAATTACAATGGAATAAGTGTCTGTACAGGGAAGCAGGCACCAAGCCAGAAGTATGAGGAAACAGATCATATGTCATATCATATTGTTTGATAGCAATTAGCTGCCAAGATGGACAAGTCTCAGGGCCGACAGGGTTGAACAAGTAAACATGTCATGAACAGCCATGGTCCTCCTCCCAACTATTCTTTTGATGAGCTCTATTTTTTAGCTTGTTATGCACTCATGATCTGTGTGTTCGTTTCTCCTGAACTAAGTCTATTGCCATCTCTCTGCTTTTTGCCGCATTAATGGTTAAAAATGAGTCTTTACACCAAGATGCTCTACGTCGGGAGAGATTTGGCGTCATCTAAAAAAGCTTACGCTTAACAGACATGCCGCCCAATGTAGTGGAGTAAAAGTATAAAATGTGCTTTGAGTGACACGCAAGACGCGAGCGTCCAAGAAGTATGGGTGGTTTGTTCCTCCACTAATATGACCCACAGGATCATTTCATAACACTGAGTGTATGTTTGTGTTAGAAACAATAAAAATAACTCAGTGATTTGTGCATTTGGTGATTCCATAACTAATATTTGCATTTACTTTGTTTACTTGTCACTGAATTCTCTCTACTGTATAATCCACTATATGTATTTGCAATGACATAGAAATTTCTCACTATCATGTTACAGATTTTTTTTATATATATATAATAAAACAAAATCTGATGAATCTGGATAAACGTTGTAAGTGAACCCTTTGTTTTGTTATTTTGTAATATTTTTATTTGACTGCGATGCTCACGACATATACAGTAAGTATTTCATCACCACAGTTGACTATGTACTACTCCTACTGACAGGACACGCCCACCAAAGTGTATGTATAAAAAGAGCAGTCAGTGGTGACTACTCTTATCAAAAGAACAGTTCATCAAAGGAACATTTTGGTCTCATTAACACAAGGTAAGAGAGGCTTTCGTGGAATTTAAAAGACCAATTTAATAGAAGGTCTTATAATGCCATTTTCATTGTGATAGCAGTATTTAAAAGATTTTTGGGACTCCAGTTTGATCTAGTGGTAGTTTACCTAATCCATGCTGAGCAGCCGGGAATGGTTATCATTGATCTCTCCCCACCAGGATTCTGCTGCTTTCCAGAGTGAAAATGGTGAATTATAAAGTGACTCTATCCACTGGCGATCTTGCCTATGCCACCACTTTTAACAAGGTCTTCATTAAGCTGGTAGGAACAGATGGGGAGAGTGAACGCACGTGGCTCAAAGGAGCTTTACAATTCACCAAAGGAACAGTGAGTCCTAAATATCCCTCTTTCTGTTTAAATGTAGTACATGCTTCCTCAAAGTTGCCTATATGAGATCTTATTCACATCAAATACTGTGATTATATTGCACAAGTTTGATTTTCTCCACCCTTTACATTTAGGGATTGTATAATTATTGAGATGTTATGGCTCAGTTCTTGGTTATCAAATACCTCTATCTTCATCTCTTGTTTTATGTTCTGGCTGTTTTAAATGTAGCTGGCAGGTTTTCACAATTCAATTGAAAATTATTTAAATGTAACAATATATTAACATTTTAAAGCACTTAAATATATATTAAGTAAACTTAAGTCACTTAGCGATCACATGCAGTGAATATTTAATATACTTTTACGTCCGTTTTGGTGAGCCCAGAGGGAAAATATGGTATTTTAAAAGTAGCCTACATTTACGGTAGCTAGCTAACGGTAGACTACAGAGAAAGTGGGATATTTTTACATCCGTTTCGGAGTTATAGAGGGAAAATATTTCAGTCGACACATTAAGCAGAACCAAAATGAGGAACCAAAATGTACATTCTAATCCGGTCCGATTCCTGCCATGTGCGTAGGAACCGGTTCCACAGTCGAACCGGGTCTCGGTACCCAACCCTAGGTAGGACAGGCCAGGTTAATGGAATGAGCAGGTAATAGACCTTTTTCACGGCAGACATGTTGACATGTCATAGTAGGAAAAGCACAGGTATAGTCTAACCATTAATGATGGCTGCATTCCACTTAGGAGAGGTCCTGGTTTTAAACCATTACTGATGGCTGCATTCCACTTAGGAGAGACCCTGGTATTTTTATTTTTTATTTAACCTTTATTTAACCAGGAAAGTCCCATTGAGGTTAAAAACCTCTTTTTCAAGGGAGTCCTGGCCAAGAGGCAGCAAAAACACAATCAATTACAAATATTTAAAAGTTATACAACACAAATAATTAGAAACATTTACAATTTGAACAGGTCATTTCAGGTTCTCTCAATCTGGTATTAAACCATTACTGATGGCTGCATTCCACTTAGGAGAGGTCCTGGTTTTAAACCATTACTGATGGCTGTATTCCACTTAGGAGAGGTCCTGGTATTAATCCATTACTGATGGCTGCATTCCACTTAGGAGAGGTCCTGGTATTAAACCATTACTGATGGCTGCATTCCACTTAGGAAAGGTCCTGGTATTGTGCATGCTGACTCACTGAAATAGCTTGCTGGGACACTTGCTCTGTGTGTGTGTGTGTGTGTGTGTGTGTGTGTGTGTGTGTTGTGTGTGTGTGTGTGTGCTTACTGGGACACTTGATGGAACTGAGCCATCCTTAAGGTTATCAATTTCAGCTGTGCTTTTCAAAATGTCTGGTCTATACAGAGCAGGAGGGAGTGGCAGAGTGGGCAATGTTTCTAACGAACTAAAGCATGGCTGAAGTAGCACTTGAAGCAGTTCAATATATTTGATGAAGTTGCATGATTCTTGCAATTTTTGGGTTGTATCCAAATGGTTGAATGCACTTGTTGTAAGTTGCTTTGTATTGTAATGTCAAGTAATGTATAAACACTTTTATTTCTTTTTTTACTCCAGTTAATATCCTGCCCTGTTTCCATTGGAAAGCTGGTCCTGATAGAGCTGGACAAACAGCCTCTCCCACTGTTCCGTGAAGACTCTTGGTTCCCCGCCAAGGTGGAAGTGAAATCTCCTGAGGGAGATACCTACACCTTTCCTATCTACCGCTGGATCACTGACAGCAAGGTGCACCGCTTCCGAGAGGGAACAGGTTTGTCTAAATTAGCTTGGCATCCTGTACGCTGTTCACTGACCACAGAAGACATAAAATAAAGACACGTTCTGCCAGCTGGTCTCTAAAAAGGCTGAACTTAATTCATGCCAACATACTATACTGTATATACAGTATAAACAAATTCAACCTGTGTTGTGATTGTGGTTCTTTCTCCAAGCTCTGAGAGTCTTCGAAGACAACAATCATCTTGGCAGGTACAGTCGGCAGATGGAACTGGGTCAAAGAGAGAAGGACTATCGGTGAGAGCTCAGAACAACACATTTTTATTTCATGCACTCCAAAACTAACATGCCTCCAAACCTCCTCCACCTTTGGTTAATATACATTCATGGCACACAATGAGAAATGAACCACAATATGACATTGTTACACCTGCCAGGGTTTATTTAAATTAATTTTACTATAACATACAGTATGCTGCAAAATTGCAATATTAGATAGATAAATACATGCCAAGGAAAGTACATTATTCTTAGATAAATGGGAGTTACACTGGTATGTAATCCAAAGTTCCTTACCTCTCTGCTCTTCTATATTTATTCCAGCTGGCATGTGTATGTAGAAGGAATACCCCACTGCATGAAGTCAACGAACCTTCATTCTTTGCCTTGTGAGATCCGCTTCTCCTTTACTAAGAACACAGAGTTTCTCTACACTGCAGCCACCGGGTAAGGTCCTCAATTTCTGTCAGAAATCTATCTGTGTTACTATGTACCTGACTATCAATGCGATTTAAGGCAGTGTAATGAAGTTACTCTACTTTTATTTTCTAGGCTGACTGAACTGCAACTTAAGGGTCTGGCTGATTGCAAGAAGAACTGGACAAATATTGATGATATCAATCGGGTGTTCTGCTCCAAAAGGGACTGACATATCAGGTACTATCATGGACGTTTTTGAAATACTTGATACTGTATTTATAGTAGTACACAAGGGTCGGACTGGGGGAAGGGGACTGAGTACACAGCCCCTCATGTGAGGAGGGTCCAAAAGATACTAGAATGAATAGCTGTCGATGGGGAGGGGCCCATAGAAAATACCTTTCTAGGGCCCAGAATTTTGTATACGCCCTGGTAGTACACTACACTGTATTTACTCAGATATCCGACTTCATTCCTACCAAAAAACAACTACTAAATAGTTTATTGGCTTCTGTACTTGGCACAAAAGGTGACAGAAGTAAACATATCTAAACATAAGTTAGGGTTTCCTAATTTTATGATTTGTCCATGTGTAACACATTGTTTTCCTTGTTTCAGGTTCACATGCAGTGTACACATAAGCTGATAACAGTGGCAGAGTAAGATTTTCTAGCCAACAATTTGAAACTCAGTCAAGTTTAACTCTATTAATTTTCCAGACTATGTCCAGGAACATTGGAAGGAGGACGCTTTTTTTGGCTACCAGTATCTAAATGGTCTCAACCCCATGTTGATCCGGACGTTGTTCAGCTCTGCCTGATAACTTTTCTGTCACTGATGACATGGTCTCCCTCCATGGTCATAGCTTGAGAAATGAAATGGAGGTGAATATCCTGATCTTGATTGACCTTAGTATTTGAAACAATAGTGTTCTGCCCCATGACATGTTCAATTAGGAATTGCATGGTGAATGTTTACTTAGTGTATGTAATATCCACACTGTATGCATGTGAGTCAAATAGTTTCTCATCCTCACTAAACTTTCAAACAGAAAGGCAACATATTCCTGTGTGACTACAAGCTTTTGGATGGAGTGAATGCAAACACCATCAATGGGAAGAAGCAGTACTTGATGGCTCCCCTCGTCCTGCTCCATGAAACACCTGATGATAAACTGATGCCAATTGCTATACAGGTGAGATTAGCTCTCAAATGTAGCTTATAGTGAAGCTTTAGGTTAGGGAGTAATCCCTCTTCCCGGACTGACAGACATGCACTACTATACTGTATATGTCATATATGGTATATGTATACAGGGTAGACAGAAATACCTTTAGTAAAATTATTAAAATTACTAATGGAGAGCAAACATACTGCATATGAAGAAAAATATATATTTAAGGTATTTTCATTGTAATTGCCAGACAGCATACCTCTCTCTTTCCTTTTGTCAAAGACATAAGAAGTTAGACATGAAATCATTGATGATTGATGATCAACTGATCCTGTGCTCTGACCTGGGATTCAATGAAAATCTGATCAACTAACTGAATAGCAGAAGAAACCTTTAGTAAATAGACGACAACATACAACAATTACAGAACATTCTTTAACATTGATAACCAGTACTGGAAATGGATCCATTGGATTGAATAAACCACATCCCCCTTTCCTTCTCCTGCAGCTGAAGCAGACTCCGGCAGAATGACAACCCCATCTTCTTTCCTACCGATTCTGAATACGGTACTTGTCCGGCCAAGATTTTTGTGAGGAGTGCAGATTTCAGTGAGCATCAACTCAATGTTCACCTGCTGCGCCATCTGCTGGCTGAAGTGTTTGCAATCTCAATGCTGCGTAATGTGCCAATGGTGCATCCACTGTACAAGGTAACTGAAGGCTGAATACTCAACTTACTGTAGTTGTAGTTTTATCAACTTGATTTTATCTTCCAAAGTAGATGAATCATGTTTGTGTGTTTTATTTTGCAAGCATTTTCTCTGCTACGCGGTATAGAAGCATCAAGCTTTCTGACTTTGTTAACATGTAATAGTGTTACTAACAGAGTTCCCTCCTTCCCTCAGCTCCTCATACCTCACACTCGCTACACTCTACAGATCAACTACTTAGCTCGAAGTCTTCTAATATCTAAGACTGGAGTTTTTACACAGGTACGTAAAGCTCACTAAACAACGTTTTTGTTTCAATGTAATTTACAGTATTTGTGTCTAACTACATCCCTTACATATCTGACTGTTATCTAGTTTGCAGCTTCTGGTGGAGGGGGTATGATAACAATCCTGAAGAGATCACTGTCCTCAATGACCTACAGCTCCCTCTGCATACCAGAGGACATTGCTGAACGTGGTTTGGAGGCTGTGCCAAACTTCTACTACAGGGATGATGGACTCAAGCTTTGGGATATCATCCAAAGGTAGTACAGGTGGAAAAAAGTAGCCCCAAAATCCTGCCCTCTTTAGTATCTAGCGTTTGTTCTCTTATGTAACTCAGTTCAATTTCTCATGAATCATTTTGAGTCAGCCAACATTTGTGTAGGGTTTCCTGTCCATAATCTAAAGGTATTAACTACTAATCTGCAACATTTGAGCTCCACCACGCCTATTAATGTCTTTTTCCAAATAACCTTAACAACAGGCCGAACACCTACAGTACTTTGACATCCCTGATGAAGTTACCTCATGTTACAACACTACGGGCACGCACTCTACCATATGAGCTACCCAGGGGCCCTAGCTACTGCCTCTTGATTTGAGTAGAGTGGCAGTTGGTAATGAAATTTTATCAATATTCCTGCCTGAAATACTTTGATAGAGAATCTCGATGAGATGAGAGACATCCTTACACTTAAACATTGAAGGTGTCAGTTTCAATAAAAAACTATAATCAGTGTGGTTGAGTCCTGTAGCTCTGAGGTGATAATGAGTATAATCATTTGTAATGGCAGAGGGGACTGTATTGGAATGACAGAATATGAAATGTGCACTTCTTTTGGTGGATGATTCACCTACATAAATGGTATGAATATAAACATATTTACTTTCTTCCCCGAGTTAGATGTGAGAAGATTAATAATTTTGTGTTTTAAGTTACGGGCACCGCCGCGCCAAGAGGCTATTATCTTAGTTTGCAACAAGACTGATCTCTCCAAATGTCCAAAAATACGACCACCAAAGCCCTACCGCTGTAAAACCCAGATCATTACTTGCTCCAAATGTTTGGGGTGGCGGTAGCTCAGTCCGTAGGGAGTTGCGTTAGGAACCTGAAACTAGCTGGATCAAGCCCCGTAAGGACCAAAGTCAGAGTGTGGATTTCAGGCCTTTGTGTGATTTCTAACAAAACAGAATGTAAATTGTAATTTCCCACTCAATAATAAAATAATAGTCTCACTACTGCAGTGTGTATAACAATACATATCTCAACTAGGAATGTGCTTTATATTTTACCTATCTACATTTCTCAAAGGTTTGTGCAAGGAGTGCTCAGCTTCTACTACAAGAATGATGCTGAGGTCCAGAAAGACTCCGAACTGCAGAAGTGGATTTCAGACATTTTTGAACATGGATTTCTTTCCCAAGCACGCCGGGTGAGTTTTAATTTAAAAAAGCTTATTATGGTGATAAATGATGCTTTATGTGCACATTTAGATATTATATTATCATGTTGCAAACATAACTCAACTAGTCAACTGGATGTCTTTGAGTCAGTTTATTCTTTCTAATCTCCAGGAATTCCCGCAGAGCTTCACCTCCGTGTGTTGAGTTGGTCAAGGTTTGTCACCATGGTGATCTTCACTTGCTCAGGACAGCACTCAGCTGTGAATGCTGGACAGGTGAAGCCTTTAACTAACCCTATTTTTGTGGAATTGTGTTGCAGTTTAGTTCTGAACTGAAGAAAGATGGAAGGCATTAACAAGAGTCTACAGCACTAACAGGTCTGTGATGCTGCACTTGTCACAGTGATGCTTTCAACTAAATGCAACACGTGATAAAATACTCACAATGAAAGCGTAACATGCTGACTTTTGTAATTATGTTTGCAAAGTTCACAATCTTAGTTCACTATGTTAACATGCAAACATTTAGTAATTAGCACAAAACACAAACAACAGCTGAGACAGATGGAAATGTCAGTTTTGCAGGTATTTGGTCATAAAGATTGGACAAATATAATTTTGATGTGATGATGGTGCTGGATGACAAGTCAGAGGATCACCAAAGTGATTCCAACATGAATGTGAACGCGATTTAATGACAATCTAGCAAATAAAGTTGTTAAACTGAAAACCCCAAATGTTAACCTCATTGTGGCACTAAGTAAAAGTCAGGGGATCACCAAAGTCATTAGGATCATCCTCTGGGGACCATGAATCAGTGTGGACGAAAGTGGTGAACCCGACGTGACCTATTGACTGACAGCGTGACTTCAAGGAGTATTAAAGTGTAACTCTGCCCAAAATGCAACCTACAACCTTGTTGTGAATGTACCCAAGTTAAACTTTAGTTTAAAAGCATATTTAGGGCCGAAAGGCCTTACTTTTAAGACTGACCGTATTTTCATTTTTCAGTCAAATGGCCCTTTGAATGGAAGTGCTAGGGGCACTACTATGATAGCATCAAAATCACTATTTTTAAAACACTAAGGGACGTTTGGTTATTTATTTAAGGGGCCTCTTCGCCCGACAATACATTTTGTATGACCCTCCAAAATGATTAGGAAAAGAGGCATAACCCTCCCCAACATTTCATTGATGCCTGCTATGCTGGTTTAGCTTGGTAAAGACGATACCAGATGCCCATTGTTTGTTTTACAGCTTTTAGATAATGGCGGCTAACCTCTGCTTTCTCATCTTACGGATCACACTCCTGTGTTATGGTGTGGGGGCCATTTCAGTAGATTTACTTTACTAACATTGTTGAGGAAAACACAATAAGCATGGAAACTAAAGTACACACTTACTGCATTACTTCAAATACTTAGTTACTCTCTAGTATAAACTAGTATTCACATGAAATAAAACAATAAAACATTGAGACCATTCAACAAAGTACACTGGGTAATAATCAATCGCCAATCATGCGGCAGTCTTGGAACGCAATAGACAGACGGTGGCGGAATAATTCAATTAACATGTAACAGTGAACAATCAGTGTTCGACCTACAGTCTGTTGAGAGTGCATCTCCAAACGCAAGCGCAATCACACCATAAAATGTTAAAACACGTTAAGAAAAAGATCCGTATTTTGCGCGTAATCCAATGACACGAAAAAGTAATCTACAGCGATCGGTAGATCCACAAAAGGGTCCGCGGTTTATCCAGCAAGGCCTATATGAGTGTCACATTCACCAGCCAGCTCCAAACAGGTGAAAGAGGCCTCCTCACTTTGCCATTTAAACAAAGTGGCATAAACGTGAAAAGTCCAAATTTACAAAACGCAAGAAATCGGCGACATCAAATTTACATACATGGCATTTAGGAAACCTTTGTATGTTAGCGTTGGCATGGCAAGATGTCCCATCGTCAGCCAGGTAATATTTTTTATTAAAGCAGTATATGAAATCAGATGTATTACCTACCACCATTTAGTTGATTTGTGTTTAAAAATATTTATAAAATATCTGGTCATGCCAAACGTGAGCGCTAATTATTCTGCACTCATTTTTTTAAACAATGCAATTACCCGTTTCCAGGCCACAGGAAGCAGTGCACCTCTTGCCCTTGTAAACTCCGCGTGGCGCGGTCAGACCCATCTAACTGGAATTGTAAGAGTGGGGGCGAAGCTTATACATGGCGGCATTATTCAATACTGCATGCAGTTAATAGAGTAAAGAGGGAGAAACACCCCATGGCTTTATTATTCAATACTGCATGCAGTTAATAGAGTAAAGAGGGAGAGAAACACCATGGCTTTATTATTCAATACTGCTTTAAAGTTAATAGTAGAGTAAAGAGGAGAGAACACCATGGCTTATTATTCAATACTGTACGGGTTAATAGTAGAGTAAAAGAGGAGAGAACACCATGGCTTATTATTCAATACTGTACATGCAGTTATTAGAGTAAAGAGGGAGAGAACACCATGGCTTATTATTCAATACTGCATGCAGTTAATAGTGTAGAGTAAAGAGGGAGAGAACACTATGGTTTATTATTCAATACTCAAAAATGCAGTTACTAGTAGAGTAAAGAGAGGGGC
The DNA here is from genome assembly GCF_010015445.1 of Perca fluviatilis. NCBI lineage: Eukaryota > Metazoa > Chordata > Actinopteri > Perciformes > Percidae > Perca > Perca fluviatilis. Next base: position 34,411,312 of record NC_053125.1, read on the forward strand.
AGGAACACCATGGCTTATTATTCAATACTGCATGCAGCTAAGTAGAGTGTAAGAGGAGAGAACACCATGGCTTATTATTCAATACTGCATGCAGTTAATAGAGTAAAGAGGGAGAGAACACCATGGCTTATTATTCAATACTGCATGCAGTTAATAGAGTAAAGAGGGGGGGAGAACACCATGGCTTATTATTCAATACTGCATGCAGTTAATAGAGTAAAGAGGGAGAGAACACCATGGCAGTATTATGAATAATTGGAGCCCAGGGTCAGTGTAACTCATCAGTTCAATGTTCTAAGCACAAATGGACATTTGGAAAAACAGAAAAATGGGTTAAAATATCAAATTTTTCATTTTTTTCCACCGTGACAAATAAAAAAAAATTGGATTTTTAAACTGTTTTTCCAATTTTCTGTTTGTTATTCAGAGGATCAGAAATTTAGAAAATTACAAAATTGTGTCTGAGCTCCAATTATTCAATACTCCAATGGTATTTTCTTCCTCTACTTTGCAGAATATGCAGGTCACTAACTGCATATGGATGAAAAAAGAAAAAAACTGATAGACTTTGGGGTCAGAGGTGCAACTGATGGTTTCGAGTGGGGGGGCGGGGCGTAGCTAGGTGGAACGAGGGAGAGAACACCATGGCTTATTATTCAATACTGCATGCAGTTAATAGAGTAAAGAGGGAGAGAACACCATGGCAGTATTATGAATAATTGGAGCTCAGACACAATTTTGTAATTTTCTAAATTTCTGATCCTCTGAATAAAAACAGAAAATTGTGAAAACAGTTTAAAGATCCAATTTTTTAATTTCTCAAGGTGGAAAAAAATGTAAAATTGGATATTTGAACCCATGTTTCTGTTTTTCCAAATGTCCGTTTGTGCTTAGAGAATTGAACTGATAAGCGTTACACGGACCGTTACACTGACCCAATAGGAGAGCTGTTTTAACGCACCTTTGTTCCTCTGTTGTTGATCCAGCCATGCGCTCATTGTTTGAAAGTGATACTTAAACACAAATATCCTAGAAATAGAAATAGATCTTTACCATCCTACCT